>NC_088235.1:14668249-14746964 GCF_036934945.1 Oncorhynchus masou masou
GCAGTGATCAGTTTCCATTTCCAGCAGATGCAGTCAGCAGATGCAACTTGCATACCAAATAGACCAATTGACTAACTGGAACGGTATCCCAGCCTGAATGATGCTGGAGATTATGGTTGGCCCCAATAACAACAAAATATCTGACGACCGAGAGTAGTCTGTTCTTTCAACTAATCGATTGGTGTATTTTTCCATAAGATCTGCATCTGATGGTCAGTCTGGTGGGAGGGAGGGAAGTGGTTGCCTCACCATCTATCCGCTCTCTCGCCCTCTGAGAATGATGGGGACACAATCTTCCAGCAATCCCGAGTCGCACAAAATATTCCTTGATATTAAAAAGACTAAAGCCACCAATAATAACACACAAGCCTATCTATTCACTTTGTAGCGTGATGGGATAGGCTGGGCTGGAGAGGGCGTTTTATAGTTTGTAAATTTGCTGAATAAAGTGCTGAACTGTTCTGAATAGAATAGCCCTTTCCTCTATTTGTTGACAGTCGCTCTCTCGTCATTGTTTAGAAATGTCCTTCAGTAACCTATCAAGTTGTGAAAGCTGCTGACACAAGCTCTGGCCAGCGGTAGGCTGCACTTGATTTACTCTCTGGACCTGCCTGGTAGGCAGAGTTTAACTTCTGACACATGAGATGGCTGGATCGAACATTTTGACTACCAGGTGCACAGCTGAATCAAGTGCGCTACTGCAAACGGCGCCATCTGCGGCCACTGCAATGGGTTAGTCCACGGAAACAGGCGTGAATCAGACGGGTGTCTCATACTCCATGAAAATCAATTTGCGACAGCTCGATTAACGAGATCTCTGTCACCAACAGCATATTGACCAAACAGTGGACCATTCGGCTCAATGGGGTCAGCCTACTGGGGATACTCAGTAGTGGAATGGTTGGTTGTCTGGTTGTGGAGAGTCTGTGAAGGGGCGGTCACCTAATTGGCTTATGAGTGGAGTTTCTTTATTGATTGGCGAAGGGAAAAAGTCCTAGTTCTTTCTTTATTCCTTTTGGAAGTCCGGTAGGATAATTTCACCGACATTAACTGTGGGTGGTTGGTATTGGGGGGACACGCCCAGAAGAGATATGGGGCATGACAGAACTTGTGCGGCTAACCTCAGGTTAGTTAGTCATCATAGCCTATGACCTAGTTCCACTAAGCTGTTTTGGTTGTGGGGGACATAGCACAGCTCCACACACAGTTGAAGATGATCCCTGGGATGAACAGTAAAAGGGTTGCAGAGGAGGTGGAGCAGATCAAGTATGGTGCACAAAGACCACTATGTCACAGTCAATCCCCATCCACCATAAACGATCACATACAGCAAGTTGTATTATTCTAAGGTGCCTCTTGTTTGTCATAAATGTATACAGCAACTCCAGGGCAGAAAGTAATTTGGCAACTCCAAATGCAGTGAGCCAGTAGGTCGTTGGATTCAGGCAGACGGACTAGCAATGAATCAAAGCTCACTTCTAAATGATAAGAGGTGACTTAAGAGCACAGGTTATACCACAGTAGGGGCAAATTTGTTTCTAACTATTGTATCTGTTTTTACAGGTCTCTATTTCCAAAATGCTTCAAGATACACAAACAACAATTATTAGGATATGTCATTTTTACAGTATCAGAGCTTGCGTGAGTTTATGACACCACCCTTCCAGCCAAGAATTATTCTGCACTGTTTAAGAGGTTGTCACATCTATTTACCCACTTTTGCAGTAAAGCACTTTTTTGCAGATTGGCCACTAGCCGAATGTGTAGCAAGCAACGTGGGAGATCTCTCATCAATGCAAAATGGAATAAAAATGATGGAATTAAGTTAGTTAAATGAGAAGTAGTAAGTAGGCTGTTTAATCTGAATGGAGTTGTTGTAGACTAGGACAGTAAGTGCAGCAAAATATCCCAAATTATCATAGCTGGCTAACATAGTGAGGGATTGTGGAAATCCTTGGGCTGGCCACCTAAGCGTTTTTTATCCCCCCTTTGTCCAAAAGAAAGAAAACTCTTTCAGTGTAAACTTAAACCACTAAACAATCAGCTACAAAGTATGAAAGCTAATGGACCTATATTTTTCAATAATATATTATTTGTTAGTTCTCAATCACAAACATAAAAGCTGGACTGTCAAGGATAATTTAGAATTCTAAAAACAAATTTCATGTTTGAGCAAAAGAACACACAACATTTTTAGAATTGCAGAAAACTTTCCCAGAAAGTGCAAAAATATATCTTTGCTCCATGGAGAAATGTGTAGAATTGCAGAAAATGTACTTAAACTGCCAAGATGGAGTCCTGTCACTAGTTAACTACACATGGTTGATGATATTACTAGATATTAGCTAGCGTGTCCTGCATTGCATATATCTGACTGAGCATACAAGTATCTAAGTATCTGACTGAGCGTTGGTTGGCAGAAGCAGGTGTGTAAACATTCATTCAAACAGCACTTTTGTGCGTTTTGCCAGCAGCTCTTCATTGTGCGTCAAGCATTGCGCTGTTTGACTTCAAGCCTATCAACTCCCGAGGTGAGGCTGGTGTAACCGAAGTGAAATGGCAGGCTAGTTAGCGCGCGCTAATAGCGTTTCAAATGTCACTCGCTCTGAGCCTTCTAGTAGTTGTTCCCCTTGTTCTGCATGGGTAACGCTGCTTCAATGTGGTGGCTGTTGTGTTGCTGGTTCGAGCCCAGGGAGGAGCAAGGAGAGGGACGTAGACTGTACTGTTACATTGGCAACACTAAAGTGCCTAAAAGAACTAGAGGTCGACCGATTAATCGGAATGGACGATTAATTAGGGCCGATTTCATGTTTTCATAACACTGTATTTTTGGGCGCCGATTTACGATTATTAAAAAATATATATTTTTTATACCTTATTTAACTAGGCAAGTCAGTTAAGAACAAATTCTTATTTTCAACAATGACTGCCTAGGAACTGTGGGTTAACTGCCTTGTTCAGGGGCAGAACGACAGATTTTCACCTTGTCAGCTCAGGGGTTTCAATGTTGCAACCGCACAGTTAACTAGTCCAACTCTCTAACCATTGCACTCCACGAGTAGCCTGCCTGTTACACGAATGCAGTAGAAGCCAAGGTAAATTGCTAGCTAGCATTAAACTTAACTTATAAAAAACAATCATTCATAATCACTAGTTATAACTACTAATCCAGTTTAGCAGGCAATATTAACCAGGTGAAATTGTAATTTCTCTTGCGTTCATTGCACGCAGAGTCAGGGTATATGCAACAGTTTGGGCTGCCTGGCTCATTGCGAACTAATTTGCCAGAATTTTACGTAATTATGACATACATTGAAGGTTGTGCAATGTAACAAGAATATTTAGACTTAGGGATGCCACCGAATGGTTCCGTATTTCACTGAAATAATAAATGTTTTGTTTTCGAAATTATAGTTTCCAGATTCGATCATATTAATGACCAAAGGCTCGTATTTCTGTGTGTTATGTTATAATTAAGTCTGATTTGGTAGAGCAGTTTGACTGAGCAGCAGCAGCAGGCCCATAATCATTCATTTAAACAGCACTTTCGTGCGTTTTGCCAGCAGCTCTTTGCAAGCACAGTACTGTTTGACTTCAAGCCTATCAGCCTAATGGCTGGTGTAACCAATGTGAAATGGCTAGCTAGTTAGCTGGGTCTGCGCTAATATTGTTTCAAACGTCACTCGCTTTTAGATTTGGAGTAGTTATTCCCCTTGCGCTGCAAGGGCCACGGCTTTTGTGGAGCGATGGGTAACGATGCTTTGAGTGTGGCTGTTGTCGACGTGTTCCTGGTTCGAGCCCAGGTAGGGGCGAGGAGGGGGACGGAAGCTATACTGTTACACTGGCAATACTACTATAGTACCTATAAGAACATCCAATAGTCAATAGTCATGTATATGAAATACAAATGGTATAGAGAAATAGTCCTATAAATACTATATTAACTACAACCTAAAACCTCTTACCTTGGAATATTGAAGTCTCATGTTAAAAGGAACCACCAACTTTCATATGTTGTTTTTGCATTATTTAAACCAAATTGAACATGTTTCATTATTTACTTGAGGCTAAATTGGTTTTGATGAATTATATTAAGTTAAAATAAGTGTTCAACAACAATTTGCGCCAAATTCAAAAAACAAATAACGAAAGCAGTGGGAGGATTCATAGCCAAAGATTTGTAGCCCTATTCGGTGGTTACGGACTCTGGATTTCGTCACCTGATGAATTTTGGTCAAATAAAGATCATTGTTTTAAAGGGTGATGTGTTTTTTTTTATTTAAAAAAAATGTAATATAAGGATACCCAAACCGTGGTACATACTGAACCGTGGGCTCACTGTACCGTTGCATCCCTATTGGGGAATCATTCAATATTCCCTTTCTTATTTTGTTCAGTGAAATCATCCCTTGTGAAGCGTCAACTCATTTAATTAAAGTTCAATTCGTAACAATTGTTTCTTTTTTTCTATTGGAATAATATAATAATTTGCAATTGTCTACTTACGATAAAGTAAAATTATGTTTCTGTCTCCATATGATATGGTAAATATATCCAATGCAAAAAACATCTACATTTAAATGGTATTAATATTAATTTGCATATATTTCCGTTAATTCCCATATTCCCGTTAATTCCCACGGAAAGTTTCCACCTCGGGAATATTCCCCAAAATGTGCAAGCCTATCCTTGACTCGTCTCTCAAAGCACTTCATGGTGACAGAAGTGAGTGCTACGGGGCGATAGTCATTTCGTTCAGTTACCTTAGCTTTCTTGGGAACAGGAACAATGGTGGCCATCTTGAAGCATGTTGGGACAGCAGACTGGGATAGGGATTGATTGAATATGTCCGTAAACACATCAGCCAGCTGGTCTGCACATGCTCTGAGGGCGCGGCTTGGAATGCTGTCTGGTCCGGCAGCCTAGAGAGGGTTAACACGTTTAAATGTTCGCTCTCCTCCTACGGCGTTGTTTTGGGTCGGCCTCTTGAATCAATTCAAATGCCCTGTGAGGAGCAGACAAACGATCCGCATTCAGAGCGCACTCTGGACGCTCTGGGCGAGGGGTAGTGTCGATTCGAGTGTTCTGTCCTAACAGCAGTCAAGCACCCAAGCTAACTGGCTAGCTTGCAAGCTACTTCCAGACATAGAATGAGCTGTTCTCATTTGACTATTTTACTCGCCCTAGGAGAGCTGGTTGGGCTGTTATTTTTTCCAGAGCGTTGGTTACTGCAACTATGCTGCTGGCAACATTTTTTTTTTATTACTCATTAAATGCCAACATTTACTGACACCGGCCATATTCAACGGGTATTGAGCATTGGTCAATTCGTCAGTTATTCTGCGCTCTGACACACACAGACGAAAGTGCTCTGAAATCAGACTGGATAGCCAGAGCGAATTTACCAGCTACATCAATTGACCGTTGTCTCAGTGACATCATGAACATTCTATTGAAATGGAGTCTTTTGTTAAGACATGTAGCTAGCTAGCTAAACAATGAACCATAATCCCAACTCATGACGTTACAACCCTGCATGAATCTGCAGGTAGCGAACCAACCAGGTTCAATGTTAGCTAGCTAACATTTAGGCTATAACCAGCAAAGCACATGGCTCTCAGATATTAATAATATTACTACACAAATCATACACGTAACGCTAGCGAGCCAGCCAGCTAACTTTAGCTAGCTAACAGTACACATTAACTTAAAATGAAAACGACTTCCTGACAAAATTAGAAATGTGTAATATCTGAAAATGACGCTTCTCCCTTTATCAAGGATGCCATGGTTGCTCTTAATTTGAAGATGTAATCCAGAGATAGGTGTTTTCTCCATCCCTAAGGATCATACTCTAATTCCACTGATTTCAAAACTCTGTCCTCCAGAAAGTGGAGAGCAGCACTTATGCATTTCCACTACATGATATCTTTCCAAGAAAAGCTGTGTTAAAAAGGATTACCTACTACACACATGACCAGCTCAAATAGACCACATGGTAGACCAATCCGAACTCATCTCTCTTGGCTGCCGAGTGGCGCAGCGGTCTAAGGCACTGCATCTGTGCTAGAGGCGTCACTACAGTCCCTGGTTCGATCCTGGGCTGTATCACATCTGGCCGTGATTGGAGTCACATAGAGAGATGCACAATTGGCCCAGTGTAGTCCGGGCTAAGGTTTGGCTGGGGTAGGCAGTCATTGTATTTAAAAAATTTGTCCTGAACTGACTTGCCTAGTTAAATAAAGGTAAAATAAAATAATTGGTCTGATGTGGTCATCAGCCCCCCCCCCCCCCGTGACATGCCGTACCTGGATCACCTGTTGAGATGTGCCTTTTGTTAAGAAAATTGGTGTTAAATGAGGTGGAAAGAAGACTGGAGTAGGACTTAGGAAAATAACACTATGGCCACAGAGGTCCGATTACTAAATTCTGATATGTAATCCTATGACTGTCCTTGCTCTGTTAGTTTTAAATGACTCCAGGAATGTGCATCGATGGTAAGCCCAGATGAATCTACTCTCCCAGCCCTCCTATTATTTAACCCATATGCAAACACTGGGTGCATCTGGACTCCTGTTTGGCACGGCCGCGTACACACACACTGCTCTGGCATGTTGGAAGCCCAATGTCTTGCAGCAGGTGTCTTTGGTTGCTGGAAGTCCTTGGTTGATCCCTGGGGACAGAGTGAAGTGTGTGTGTGTGTGTGTGTATAGAGGAGTCAGTGGGTACGGAAGAGTGGGGGGTGTATACAGCGGTGGCCACTTTCTATGGTCTCTGCATTGAGCCAGATGGGCAGTAAGATGGGCAGTAAGGGGCCTGTGCCCTCCATGTGGCTCTTTGTGTGTGCTCCCCCTCTCCATGTGTCTCTTTCTCTCTCACTGAAAGGCTTTGGCCAGTATTTCTCCTATTAGTGAAAGCGATCCACCAATGCCCCTCCACCCAATCAACTGACACACACACACACACACACACACACACACACACACACACACACACACACACACACACACACACACACACACACACACACACACACACACGTGGGGGAATGTCTTTGAATCAGTTGATGGATGGAGAGACTGCTGATGTTTAGGGGACCCATTTCTCCCTGCACTCTATTGGCTTTAGTTCTCGGGGTCAACTTCCCCCGCCCGACCCCCCTCTCTAATCCTATTAAAATCCCCTCTGAAAAGCTTTAGAGGGACAAAGCTGCGCCAGCCAGGGTAATCTGGGAAGGCATACCCCCTCCCAGCATTCAGCCAGGGTAATCTGGGAAGGCGTAACCCTCCCCACATTCAGCCAGGGTAATCTGGGAAGGCATACCCCCTCCCAGCATTCAGCCAGGGTAATCTGGGAAGGCGTACCCCCTCCCCGCATCCAGCCAGGGTAATCTGGGAAGGCGTGCCCCCTCCCCGCATCCAGCCAGGGTAATCTGGGACGGCGTGCCCCCTCCCCGCATCCAGCCAGGGTAATCTGGGACGGCGTGCCCCCTCCCTGCATTCTTCCTTTGTTTTTAATTGTTTGTCTTTGTTTCTTCCACTTTAAAGGAAGTGTGGAAGTGCTTTGAGAGCTTGGTTAGTTTTTATTGTCTGTGCTAATGGATTCAGTAATATCACTCTTACTCTACCGGACTCGACATTAATGCTTGTCCTTTTGTCTGGGAAAAGTATAACAATTAGATGGACAATTTAAATCTATATTCCTCTTGTCCAAATGGACAAAATAATTCACACACAAATCACAAAATCCAACAAGTACTCTTGATAAGAGGCCAACAATGGAATAATATTCAAATCTAGTTTTCATGTAGGCCTACATAAATTAAAAAGCCTACAGGTCAAAGTGTGGGTAATATGCATGTCCAAACCCATGCTGACATGGAGGTGCCAGAAAATGTAGCCAAACTTTAAATGGAGGCTAAAGGCCAGTCATGTTTGACAAATATAATGAACATTAACATATAACGAACATTAACCATAACGTATGGTTAGTTTAGATCAAATGGTCACAAGACCTGAGAGTGAAGGACAGTGCCTGTTGCTAACCGCACATCACCCACCTTGAATCTGAGCTGGAGGTGGTCAGCATTTTAAAACATCAACTTAAAGCTGCGATATTTAACTTATTTTGGGCGAACTGACCAAATTCACATTGACAGATTTATAAATCACATTTCTTTCTTGTTGAAAGCAAGTCTAAGAAGTGGTAGATTTGTTCTATGTGTGCTATTTCTATGCTTCCCATGCTTAAGTTTTAGTTTTACTTTCGGTTTTGTACACCATCTGAAACTGCAATATTTTTGGTTATTGAAAAGAGATTTCATAGCGGTTTTGTCACAAACTGAAATTAGGTGAACTATTCTAATTTTAACAAACAGGAAGTGGCGGAGAAATTTCTGCATAATGCATCTGTAATTGTTGAAGCATACCTTATCTTGTTTCAAAGTAGCCAGAATATGACCATAGATATAAATGTTGACGGAATTATTTTATAAATGGTTCCGTATTTCACTGAAAGAATCAACGTTTTGTATTCAAAATGATTGTTTTCGGATTTGACCATATTAATGACCCGAGGCTTGTATTTCTGTGTAATTATAATTAAGTCTGATTTGATAGAGCAGTCTGACTGAGAGGGGGTAGGCAGCAGCAGGCTCCTAAGCATTCATTCAAACAGCACTATACAGCGTTTGCCGGCAGCTCTTCGCAATGCTTGAAGCACAGCGCTGTTTATGACTTCAAGCCTATCAACTCCTGAGATTAGGCTGGCAATATAAAGTGCCTATTTGAACATCTAATAGTCAAATGTCTATGAAATAGAAATGGTATAGAGAGAATTAGTACTATAATAACTACAACCTAAAACCTCTTAATAATTATCTGGGAATATTGAAGACTCGTGTTAAAAGAACCACCAGTTTTCATATGTTCTCATGTTCTGAGCAAGGAACTTAAACGTTAGCTTTTTTACATGGCACATATTGCACTTTTACTTTCTTCTCTAACACATTTTTAATAATTTAAACCAAGATGTTTCATTATTTATTTGAGACTAAATAGATTTTATTTGTGTGTTCTATTAAGTTAAAATAAGTGTTAATTCTGTATTGTTGTAATTGTCATTATTTTATATTGATTAAAATCGGCCGATTTATTTATATATTGGCTTTTTTTTGGTCCTCCAATAATCGCTATTGGCGTTGATAAATCATAATTGGTCGACTTCTTCTAGTTTGTGCCCATAGGCGGCATTGTTGCTGGTGATGTAAGGCAGGTCCTCACAAGACAACAGGCCGACAAGCCCTCAGGCCTGCCTCTCTCAGCCTATTGCGGACAGTCTGAGCACTGATGGAGGGATTGTGCGTTTCTGGTGTAATTCGGGCTGTCGTTGTTGCCACCCTGTACCTGTCCCGCAGGTGTGATGTTCGGATGTACCGATCCTGTGCAGGTGTTGTTACACGTGATCTACCACTGCGAGGACGATCAGCGGTCCATCCGGTCTCCCTGTAGCGTTGTCTTAGGCATCTCACAGTACAGACATTGCAATTTATTGCCCTGGCCACATCTGCAGTCCTCACATCTGCAGTCCTAAGGCATGTTCACGCAGATGAGCACGGACCCTGGGCATCTTTCTTTTGGTGTTTTTCAGAGTCTGTAGAAAGGCCTCTTTAGTGTCCTAAGTTTTCATAACTGTGACCTTAATTGCCTACCATCTGTAAGCTGTTAGTGTCTTAATGACTGTTCCACAGGTGCATGTTCATTAATTGTTTATGGTTCATTGAACAAGCATGGGAAACGGTGTTTAAACCCTTTACAATGAAGATCTGTGAAGTTATTTTCAATTTTTTTTTTTTGAAAGACAGGGTCCTGAAAAGGGACGTTTCTTTTTTTGCTGAGTTTAGTTCCTGGCTGGCCTTACAAAATGACTGTGCGCATTGGCTCTAGTTGTTTTTAAAAGAATAGCCTGAAATGTTATTTTTTCAGCTCTTATTTACTCCAGGCATACAACACAGTTTATAGGCCTAGTGTTTTAGTTCTTTGTATTCTTAACATTTTCAGGTCACTGCTCTTTTTCTTTTACACACCAGAGGGCAAGTGAGCTGGGGTGGCTTTGTGATCTTTAAGTTAACCTTTTGAACTATGACTTAGTGCCGTATGGCTGCCCACCACCAAGCAGATGTACTTCACGAGTTAGAACAGCCATAAACACCGCCTATTTCTACAATTTATATTCTTAAAATCTGGTATTAAACCTAACCCTAACCACACTGCTAACCTTAAATAAATAAACCGTAAATAAAATAAGAAAATCATTTCATGAATTTTTATGATATAGCTAAATGTAACTTTTTGGCTGTGGTAACTAGTGAAAGGCCTAAGTGGTTATGTCCTTTCTTCTGAAATGTGCACTTGTTCACTTCACTCTCCTTCGCGGATTTAACAGCATAGGATTCTAAGAATCGGCTGGAGGGAGTTAATTTTGTCAATGATTGTTATATTTCCCAATTGTTAAATCCATTCAAGAAAGTGTGGAAGCAGAAGGGTTGGGAGACAACCCTACGGAGGGGTACTATTTGCTCTCTTCAGGCTGAGAACCAGCATGAGGTTTACCTAGTAGTGGAATGCGAATCCCCTTATTCAGGGCTCCAGACTAACATTTGCTCAGGGACAGTCAATTCTAATACATTTGAGGTGTCTTCTAATGTAATTCACTATGCCTTATTCAGGGCTCCAGACTAACATTTGCTCAGGGTCAGACAATTCTAATACATTTGAGGTGTCTTCTAATGTAATTCACTATGCCTTATTCAGGGCTCCAGACTAACATTTGCTCAGGGTCAGACAACTATAATACATTTGAGCTATCTTCTAATGTAATTCACTATGCTTTATTAAAAGGTTTACTAGGATGTAACACATTTATTGAATACCATCTAACATGTCCAAGCAGGAATGCATGATTCAAATTATTTTGATATGCATCCTAATCCAGTGATTGTCATGAATTTTGGACAAATAGTCATTTTTCTTTTGTTATTTTACTGTCAAAATAGGGCTTTTTCTGTTCAATGTAGATACATTTTTCTTTATGTGCACTAATAAGGCTTTTAAATACTGAACGAGTGAAATTGTGCATCGGCCATTGCAAGGGTACTTGGTCTCCCTTGTACATAATTTAAAAAACTTTTTTTTTTTTTTGGACATTACATTTAATCAAGGCCCAGAGGGGTATATGGCCAATATACTATGGCTAAGAGTTGTTCTAAGGTGTAACGTGGAATGCCTGGGCCATATTCCATAAACCCTGAGGTGCCTTATTGGTTACCAAAGTAATTAGAACAGCAAACTATTAGTTTTGCATCATACCCATATTGTCATATACCCACCACATCTTTCAGCATTCAGGGCTTGAAACACCTGGTTTATAATTAGAGTTAGCGATCTAGCTAATGTGTTTTGAGTTTCCACTTCCTCAGGTGGTGAATTGGCACCAATTTGAATTAGGCCTATCGTGACTGTAAAAAAGTGCTTTGAGCATAGCAATGATCGTTAAGAAATAAACATTATACCTACAGAAAGCTGAGACCCTCTTAATGTGGATGATTAGTTGCATCCCAATTTGCAACTCATAGCTTGATATTTTATTATTTATTATTTTACCCCCTTTTTCTCCCCAATTTCATGGTATCCAATTGTTAGTAGTTACTATCTTGTCTCATCGCTACAACTCACTGCGATGCAGTGCCCTAGACTACTGCGCCACCCGGATGGCCATAGTTTGCCATTTGTCTACTACCCAGAGTCAGATGATCTCATGGATACCATTTGTATGTCTCTGTGTGCAGTTTTAAGGTAGTTTCGTGAGCCATTGCTAGCTAGCATTAGCACAATGACTGGAAGTCTATGGGAGCAGCTAGCATTATACTAATTGCCAAACTTTTGCACTATCCCTTTAAGTGGCGAGCAAACCCCACTACATGAGAATAGATTGGCTGGATAGTTGGATAGGCCTACACCTGGATTGGATAAATAGGAAATCATCAACTTTCAGATTTTTTTGTCTCTGACCACACCCCTCATTTCCTCCATAGGACGTTTTCTGTTGAAGACACTAGATTTGTTTCCATAGAATCCCTACCAAACAACTCTACTCTTGTCCCGCAGGCAGGCCAATCCCTCAAAATATGGTTTGGTGCATCAGAACTGCGAGTTGGAAGAGTTGTGGGACAAGCGCAGCAAGGAAGAGGAAGCTCTGCACAGCACGTCTCCCCCCTGCACCCCCCGGCAGATGAAACGCATGTCGGGGAAACACCAGAAGAACCGCCAAGGTCAGGGAAGGTCGGCTAGACGCTCTCCTAACAAGGGTAAGTTAGGGGGGTAAGATGTAGTGAGACGTAGAGAGGACAGGGGAGTAGTGTGGTAAACACATCAGGCAAACGCCAGAGGAACAGCCAGGGCAAGTCATCTGGACGCTCTCATAACAAGGGTAAGAGAGAAATGAACATTAGATAAACCCACTCTACCTGTTAGGGTAACTGCAACAAACATAGTGGCCCACATTTGGAATGAGCCAGTTGCAGTGAATAAAGGAACCATAACATGTGGATTTTCTTGACGGGTAAAGGTTCTATAATTAGTATTGATTTTCCACTCTCTCTGGATCTCAGCAGACAAGCAGATGTCCCCCTCCAGCCCATCCCAGCCCCAGCCCAACCCCAACAGGCTAAGAGAAGGGGCCGAGCGAGACCAAGACAAAGGCCCCCACCTCCAGCCCCCGGAGGCCGAGCAACATAACTACAAGTTGGGCAAGAAACAGACCGACCCTTCTGAGGGGATCCAAATAAACAAACAAGAAAAGAAACAAAGCGAGGATCAACAACACAGCTACAAACAGGGTCAAAAACAACGTGCCACCCTGCGCTCCAGCGAGAGAGACCACAAGAAGACCTTCCACGGTTCCTTCATGCTGGACCCGCTCTCCAAGACCTCTAGCCCCTTCGGGGGAGGCTCAGCCCTCAACATGGACCCCAGGAAACCCTACCTGTCACTGGGCTGTGGCAGCGGCAAGCTCCTGGTCACTATGCCCCACCCCATGGCCCATCGCACCCACCGCCAGACTTCCCGTACAGACTGCCCCGCTGATAGACTCAAGTTCTTTGAGACGCTGAGGTTGTTATTGAAGCTGACATCCATGTCGTCCAAGAAGAAGGAGAAGGAGCAGCGCGGCCTGGAGAACACCGCCTTCATGGCCCAGAACAATGACGTATTTATTCACTGACTTATTATATTTGTTTATTCACTTATTTATGCATACTAGTGTATTTTTATCTTGCTCTCTCTCCAACACCCAGGTGGTGTGGCTGGAGCTCCAGGCGTGGCACGCGAGACGCTCCGTCAACGACCAGGACCTGTTCCTGTTCACAGCTCGTCAGGCCATCCCAGACATCATCCACGAGGTCCTCCATTTCAAGGTTAACTACCACAGCCTAAGCCCCAGCACCGTAGGCCTTGGGCAACCTGGCCTGCGGACGGGGGTAGGAGTGGGAGTACCAGGGGCATCTCCAGACCAGGGGGCCCAGAGGACTCTAGTGTTCACAGAGTCAGGCTGTGGAGGTCCAGGCCAGGTGCCCAAGCAGAGGTCTCCAACCCAGGGCTCAGAGACTGTTTCTGGGGAGGAAAGGGACTCTAACCAGCCTGCTGCTGGTGGAGCTCCAGAGACTAACCACGCTGTTTCAGTTGACCCATGGGGCTTCAGCGCCTACCCCTCCTCGGCGGTAGATGCAGCGGCCCCCCTGGGTTCCGGGGCGGGGTACAGGGAGCACCTCCAGCGCCAGCGGCTGGCCTTCGAGCAGGTCAAACGGGTGATGGAGCTGCTGGAGTCAGTGGAGGCTTTGTACCCGTCCCTGCAGACCCTCCAGAAGGACTATGAGAAGTACGCGGCCAGGGACTTCCAGGGCAGGGTGCAGGCACTCTGTCTCTGGCTCAACATCACACAGGTACGGTGGGGGATGGAGGAGGGTTTTACTGGATGCACATTCAAAGTAATTCTTCTCATTCTCATTCTCATTCACATTCTCTTAATGGCAAAGCAATCCCTTTTTTCTTTCTTCTGTGGTCCTAGGTGGCTCAGTTGATAAAGCAGGGTGCTTGCAACACCAGGATCATGGGGTTGACCATTACTTCAAAATGTAACCAATAGGTGTGAATTTTTTTTTGTATAAAAGCGTCTGGTAAGTGGCATGTATCTGTTATTATATTAGGATCTCAACCAGAAGCTGCGTGTCATGGCCACCGTCCTCGGCCTCCGGGACCTCTCCCGTATCGGCTGGCCTGTCTTCGAGATCCCCTCGCCACGCTGTTCCCGTGGCAATGACGACGAAGACGAGGATGGGGGGATATACTGTCCCACAGCCATCTACAGACCCTTTGTAGATAAGGCCTTGAAACAGATGGGTCTGAGGAAACTGATCCTGAGGCTACACAAGCTGATGGACCCCTCCCTCCAGAGGTCCCGGGCAGCCCTGCTCAGCCACATGCCTGCACAGGAGGTAAGAGAGCGAGAGCTGCCATATTGTTTTAATGTGGTTTTATACAAGAAAAGGTTACATATGAGTAGGCTTTGATGGGATCCAGATTGCCAAACCGGGATATTTGGTAATACTGGCTGGCACTGAACACGAGGCGCTTTTTTTCAAACCTAACTGATCTTCGGTTATCCAAAGGTTCGCAATGCTAACAAGTACATGTAAAATCACATAGAGAATGCTAACAAGCCCATTGCGTACATTTTCTAAAGTATTTGCAGGACAGACATCTCAGCTCATACAAGTAACTCAAAAATGCTAGTCAGTTTGCTGCACACACAAAACAAATATTACACAGCTAAGCTCTTGATTCGGGAGGGGATTCTCTGCTCTTACTAAGCGAAGCTTGATTTTGGAAGAAGCTGACCATTTAGCTAAAAAGCGACTAAATTAGCAAACCTAATGGACAACACTTAGGCTTCTACTTCCAGCTTATACACACTATATACATTTTACAATAGTTTTATTTTGTTTGGTGTTAATCCTGGCCTTCTGCTAACCTTCACTTCCCCCCATATATTTCTGATGTCCATCCAGTTTGATTTCTATTTGCCATATATTTTTTAACTGTGCTATTTCACAAAAGTTCTGAACCTATATACATATTACACACAGTACATTTTAGACAGATAGTTCAAATCAAATCAAATGTTATTTGTCACATACACATGGTTAGCAGATGTTAATGCGAGTGTAGCGAAATGCTTGTGCTTCCAGTTCCGACAATGCAGTAATAACCAACAAGTAATCTAACTAACAATTCCAAAACTACGGTCTTATACACAGTGTAAGGGGATAAAGAATATGTACATAAAGATATGAATGAGTGATGGTGCAGAGCAGCATAGGCAAGATACAGTAGATGATATCGAGTACGGTATATACATATGAGATGAGTATGTAAACAAAGTGGCATAGTTAAAGTGGCTAGTGATACATGTATTACATAAGAATGCAGTGGATGATAGAGTACAGTATGTACATATACATATGAGATTAATAATGTAGGGTATGTAAAAATTATATTAGGTAGCATTGTTTAATGTGGCTAGTGATATATTTTACATCCTTTCCTATCAATTCCCATTATTGAAGTGGCTGGAGTTGAGTCAGTGTGTTGGCAGCAGCCACTCAATGTTAGTGGTGGCTGTTTAACAGTCTGATGGCCTTGAGATAGAAGCTGTTTTTCAGTCTCTCGGTCCCAGCTTTGATGCACCTGTACTGACCTCACCTTCTGGATGATAGCGGGGTGAACAGGCAGTGGCTCGGGTGGGTGTTGTCCTTAATGATCTTTATGGCTTCATGTAACATCGGGTGGTGTAGGTGTCCTGGAGGGCAGGTAGTTTGCCCCCGGTGATACGTTGTGCAGACCTCACTACCCTCTGGAGAGCCTTACAGTTGTGGGCGGAGCAGTTGCCGTACTAGGCGGTGATACAGCCCACCAGGATGCTCTCGGTTGTGCATCTGTAGAAGTGTGTGTGTTTTTGGTGACAAGCCAAATTTCTTCAGCCTCCTGAGGTTGAAGAGGCGCTGCTGCGCCTTCTTCACGATGCTGTCTGTGTGAGTGGACCAATTTAGTTTGTCTGTGATGTGTATAACTTAATAATTAAGATATCTGGCAAACATTTATACTGAACAAAAATATAAACGCAACATGCAACAATTTCAAAGATTTTACTGAGTTACAGTTCATATAAGGAAATCAGCCAATTGAAATAAATTCATTAGGCCATAATCTGTGGATTTCATATGACTGGGAAGGGGCGCAGGCATGGGTGGGGAGCAGGCATGGGTGGGGAGCCAGGCCCAGCCAATCAGACTGAGTTTTTCCCCACAAAAGGGCTTCATTACAGACAGATACTCCTCAGCTTCATCAGCTGTCCGGGTGGCTGGTCTCAGACAATCCTGCAGGTGAAGAAGCCGGATGTGGAGGTCCTGGGCTGGCATGTTTACACGTGGTTTGCGGTTGTGAGGCCGGGTGAACATTCAATTCTCTGGCAGCAGCTCTGGTGGACATTCTTGCAGTCAGCATGGCAGTTGCATGCTCCCTCAACTTGAGACATCTGTGGCATTGTGTTGTGTGACAAAACTGCACATTTTAGAGTGGCCTTTTGTTGTCCCCAGCACAAGGTGCACCTGCGCAATAAGCTTCTTGATATGCCGCACCTGTGAGGTGGATGGAATATCTTTGCTTAGGAGGAATGTTCAACAACAGGGATATAAACAAATTTGTGCACATCATTTGAGAGAAATTAGCTTTTTGTGCATATGGAAAATGTCCAGGATCTTTCATGTCAGCTCATGAAACGTGGGACCAATACTTTACATGTTGTGTTGATTTCTATTCAGTATAGTTGTGAGTTCCATACTTTAACATTACCTGACGCGTGCTGAACAACTGAGTGACAACAAGGCTCCGGTCTCTTGTCATTGTGTGCTTGTAAACAAACATCACGTAACTGGGGACGACCCGGAAGTTTCATAATTAAACATTGTGACCGGTGAAATGTGGAATGCAATCGTCTTTTATCTCCTAACACGTTGAACAAGTTGACCTCAGGTATTTATTAGAAAGTAGATAGACACATTGAAATGTATTAAATGATGGTATTGAAAAAAAACTATAGTGGATGGTCCTTGCTATCCGGGAACCTTGGGACGACCCCCCCCCCCCCATCTGGTGCTATGATCCTGTCGGTGTGATCAAGGCGTTAGGGTTTAGGGTAGCGATGTCCCAAGGATCCTGGGGACATCGCTACACAAGCTCACAGAACGGGACCGCCAAGTGTTGAAATGGGTAGGCCGTACAAATCGCCTGTCCTCGGTTGCAATGCTCACTACTGTGTTCCAAACTGATGAATCACTCTGCACTGTCTGGCAGTACGACGGACAAATCTGGGTTTGGCGGATGCTAGGAAAACGCATCCTGCCCGAATGCAGGGTGCCAACTGAGAAATAACGTTTTGGGGCTGTTTTTCATGGTTCGAATTAGGCCCCTTAGTTCCAGTGAAGGGAAATCTTGAAGCTAGTCAGAATTTGGAAAGCAAATATGAATGCCAATCATGCAAAGTTTATTTTTTTTGCACAATCACAAATGACCCTCATTTATACATAATTACAGTTAAATTGATTTCCAACAAAGCTGTCACTGCACTCTCTCAACTGTGACTGGTCCATGTGTTATCCTAGCAAAGTGCTCTCTCAGCTGTGACTGGTCCATGTGTTATCCTAGCAAAGTGCTCTCTCAGCTGTGACTGGTCCATGTGTTATCCTAGCAAAGTGCTCTCTCAGCTGTGACTGGTCCATGTGTTATCCTAGCAAAGTGCTCTCTCAGCTGTGACTGGTCCATGTGTTATCATAGCAAAGTGCTCTCTCAGCTGTGACTGGTCCATGTGTTATCATAGCAAAGTGCTCTCTCAGCTGTGACTGGTCC
Organism: Oncorhynchus masou masou; assembly: GCF_036934945.1. Classification (NCBI taxonomy): domain Eukaryota; kingdom Metazoa; phylum Chordata; class Actinopteri; order Salmoniformes; family Salmonidae; genus Oncorhynchus; species Oncorhynchus masou. The sequence continues at coordinate 14,686,267 of NC_088235.1, forward strand.
ATGTGACTGGTCCATGTGTTATCCTAGCAAACTGCTCTCTCAGCTGTGACTGGTCCATGTGACTGGTCCATGTGTTATCCTAGCAAAGTGCTCTCTCAGCTGTGACTGGTCCATGTGTTATCCTAGCAAAGTGCTCTCTCAGCTGTGACTGGTCCATGTGACTGGTCCAAGCTATCCATAAACATTCAGGATTAGAGGTCGACCGATTAATCGGAATGGCCGATATTAATTAGAGCCGATTTAAAGTTTTCATAACAATCGGAAATCTGTATTTTTGGACCCCAATTTACTTTTTAATTTTTTTTTTATACCTTTATTTAACTAGGCAAGTCAGTTAAGCACACATTCTTATTTTCAATGACAGCCTAGGAACTGTGGGTTAACTGCCTTGTTCAGGGGCAGAACGACAGATTTTCACCTTGTCAGCTCAGGGGTTTCAATGTTGCAACCGCACAGTTAACTAGTCCAACGCTCTAACCATTGCACTCCACGAGTAGCCTGCCTGTTACACGAATGAAGTAGAAGCCAAGGTAAATTGCTAGCTAGCATTAAACTTAACTTATAAAAAACAATCATTCATAATCACTAGTTATAACTACTAATCCAGTTTAGCAGGCAATTGTGTCATTTCTCTTGTGTTCATTGCACGCAGAGTCAGGGTATATGCAACAGTTCGGCATGCCTAGCTCATTGCGAACTAATTTGCCACAATTTTACGTAATTATGACATACATTGAAGGTTGTGCAATGTAATAAGAATATTTAGACTTAGGGAAGCCACCCGTTAGATAAAATACCGAACGGTTCCGTATTTCACTGAAATAATAAACGTATTGTTTTCGAAATGATAGTTTCCGGATTCGATCATATTAATGACCAAAGACTCGTATTTCTGTGTGTTATTATGTTATAATTAAGTCTGATTTGGTAGAGCAGTTTGACTGAGCAGCAGCAGCAGGCCCATAATCATTCATTCAAACAGCACTTTCGTGCGTTTTGCCAGCATCTCTTTGCAAGCACAGCGCTGTTTATGACTTCAAGCCTATCAGCTTAATGGCTGGTGTAACCAATGTGAAATGGCTAGCTAGTTAGCTGGGTGTGCGCTAATACTGTTTCAAACTTACAGCTGTAATCGCAGCAAAAGGTGGCGCTACAAAGTATTAACTTAAGGGGGCTGAATAATTTTGCACGCCCAATTTTTCAGTTTTTGATTTGTTAAAAAAGTTTGAAATATCCAATAAATGTCGTTCCACTTCATGATTGTGTCCCACTTGTTGTTGATTCTTCACAAAAAATACAGTTTTATATCTTTGTTTGAAGCCTGAAATGTGGCAAAAGGTCGCAAAGTTCAAGGGGCCGAATACTTTCGCAAGGCACTGTAGTTCTATAAATACTATATTAACTACAACCTAAAACCTCTTACCTTGGAATATTGAAGTCTCATGTTAAAAGGAACCACCAACTTTCATATGTTCTGAGCAATGAACTTAAACGTTAGCTATTTTACATGGCACACATTTTTACATGGCACATATTACTTACTTCTCTAACACTTTGTTTTTGCATTATTTAAACAAAATTGAACATGTTTCATTATTTATTTGACGCTAAATTTATTTTTTTGATGTTTTATATTAAGTTAAAATAAGTGTTAATTCAGTATTGTTGTAATTGTCATTATTACAAATTTAAAAAATAAAAAATCGTCCTGTTAATCGCTATCGGCTTTTTTGGCCCTCCAATAATCGGTATCGGTGTTGAAAAATCATAATCGGTCGACCTCTATTCAGGATGACTAAGTCACCTTCCCTGGGGCCCTAGGAGGGAAGGCTTGGTCTCTTCTCTCTACGAGGTGGTAAATTATCTGTGAAAGCAACAACAGTAGCTGGTTGGAAAAAAAAGTTGACCACATACTCAACTTGTAAACAGCAAGAGATTTTAGCTAGGAATGTACACTGCTCTTGTTAGGGCTATTTAAAATAAAAAATATTCTCAGTTGTTGAGTTGACAAGTTGAATACTTAAGAGGTTTGGAAACTGCATTCCACTGTGCTGACCTCATCCTCTCCTTCTCTGTAGTTTGTCAATATGCTAACCTGTCTGTATTGTGCATTTTTCTATGTGTGTGTCTACCCCTAGTTCACAGACTTCCCAGACCCCATGCTGTACAGTGACTACCTACCAGAACTGTCCCGCCACCTGTCATCCTGTAGCGCCCCCTGTGGCCCGGAGCTGGGGGCAGACCAGGTCTCTTGGGAGGAGCTGTTGGACATGGACCTCCCCTCGTTCCGACCTGCCTTCTTGGTCCTGTGCCGGGTCCTGCTGAACGTGATACATGAGTGCCTTAAACTGAGACTGGAACAGAGACCTGCAGGGGAGCCTTCACTGCTCAGCATCAAACAGGTCAGCAGGGTCACTGTTTTCTTTATTGACTAACGCTATTGGGCTGACCAGAACCTCAGATGTTGTCATTCTTAAAGCACAGTTCTATTATCTATGGTGGATGTATAACCAGGCCAGCCTAGTACAGCTTGGCCTGCTCTGTTTGGCTCAGTAAGATGAAATGGTTACGCTATATGTTGATGCCCATGCTAACCGGTGTCTCCATCTGTCCTGTAGTTGGTGCGTGAATGTAAGGAGGTGTTGAAAGGTGGTCTCCTGATGAAGCAGTATTACCAGTACATGCTGAGGCGGGTGGTCACAGACCCCCAGGGACTCCAGACCAACGCCAACATAGACGAGTTTGAGGACGACCTCCACAAGATGCTAGTGGTAAAACAGACCTGCTGAGTCAGGATTAGGGTTTCCAGAAATCCTCGATGGAAGAGTTCTGAGGGAATAAGCAGTATATCCGGGAATCCTCCAACCAGGATTTCTGGGAAACCAGAGAATTGTAGATTTTTTGCAACCTAGTTAGGATCGTCATGAAATTATAATGAGGCATTATAAGGGGGTCATGCATGCTTATGTCAAGTTTTATAATGCACTATAACTGCACCATAACATCGACAAGATCAAGAACGACCTCCACAAGATGCTGGTGATAACACAGACGTCTTACTGAGATTCCAAGAACACAGGATGAGATGTTACTATCCTTTGTGCAAGCACTTCCAAGAGTTAATGAACAGTAAGCGTGGTGAAATTTGGGGAGCGCATTGTCAGTAGTGTACCTTTGGTTCCTAGGGTGTTTCGGCCTTTCACACTATACACCCTCCCTAAAGGCGGCCAGCGACAGGGTGATCAATCCTACGCTTGCGTCCCATTCCCAATTAGTCATAGGAGTTGCCTTGTTGATAGCCAACATCCCATGGGACTATGCATGGCAGGGGCGTCCTCCTCCCTGAGTCAAGCATTGTTGACCGGATACCTCCTGGCCCTCTCACTTCGGGGCCCAGCTGGGGTCTTTCCTCTTCATCCAGAGCCACTGACTGCCGCCTTCTGCCGCCTCTGATACAGCTTTGATTGCCGAACGCTGGCTTTGGCCCTTAATTCCCAGGTCTCTAAGCAGTCTGGTTGTAGATGTTGCCACAAAACCTCTGCAGCCCACCTCCACTGGTCGGACCTCTGTGTTCCAGCCATGATGCCGTGCTTCGGCAGCTAGATCAGCATAGCGCAGATTTTTTCGCTCATAAGCCTCATCTACTGAGTCCTAAACTGAGTACTAAACTGTAGAAGATGCATTGAATCTCCACTGAAAGTGCTTTTTAGTCCTGGATTAAGTTAAATCTGCGTCTGGGAAAATAGGGCCCTAAACCACTAACGTGTGTGTTGCTCTCAATGGTACAGCTGTAGAACGTTTTGAGGATTCAACGTGGCGGAGGTGACGTTGCCTACCCTCAATACCTTGGGTCGGCCTGTCAGGAAGTTCAAAGGAGGTTTTCAGACCCAGAGTCTTAATCTTGGTGTAGAGCTTGGAGGGGACAATAGTATTGAGCTGTAGTCAATTAACAGCGTTCTCACATAGGTATTCCTCTTATCTAGGTGGGTGAGGGCAGTGTGGAGAGCAGTTGAGATTGCGTGATCTGTTGGGGCGGTATGCAAATTGAGTGTGTCTGGGATGGTGGAGTTAATCTGCTATAATCAGCCTTTCAAAGCGCTTCCTGATTACAGCAGTGAGCTCTACGGGGTGGTAGTCATTGTGGCATGAAGCCTTAAGAGTTCTTGAGGACAGGAATGATGGTTGTCTTAAAACATGTGTGGATAGCAGCCTGTGACAAGGAGAGGTTGTCCCAGGTCTGGTAGAGCGACATCATTGGGCAGATCACGGTTGGGTCTTCCTTTGTAATGCGTAATGGACTGTAAGCCCCTCCACATGCGGTGGTCGTCGGAGCCTGTGTGGTATGATTCCACTTTACTCCTATATTGTCATTTTGCTAATTTGATGATCACATAGTGGGACTTCTTGTACTTGTTCCTGTCCTCAGCCGTAGCATCAGGGTTGTCTACGATAGCTCTGTGCCGGTAGCCCTGCTCTTTAGTTTAGCGCCAACCTGTGTTAATCTTGGGCTTTTGATTGGGGGACAATGTTGCCGATGCATTTTCTAATGGTGGATAGCTCGTCGGCGGAGTCTCAAAACATATTCCAATCAGCACTAGCAAGGCAGACCTGTAGCATAATCTCTGATTCTGGTGACAATTTTTCAACGGAGTGAGTCACAGGTACTTCCTGTTTTTGAGTTTCTGGTTGTAAACAGGAAGTAGGAGTACATGATCTGATTTGGCGGATGAGGGAGGACCTTACATGCTTGCTTGTTGGTAGAATAACAGTGGTCTAGGACTTTATCGCCCCTAGGGAATAGGGTGCCGTTTGGGACTCATTCAGATTAGAGGTGTACTGTATGAGAGGCTGTCTCTGGATAGCTGGCCAGTACCCAGGACTGAGGCTCAAAGGTATAGCTCCTGGTAAATCTGCTTGAGAACACTGTGTGCTGATTTCTGGTGTGAGTGTGTTTTAACCAACCACTGCAAAGCTGAAACGGCACATGGTAGGTAGGGGTGTGGCAGGAATTGGTTTTAGTCAATCACTGATTACTTCTCAGGAATTTAGGTGGCAGAGTTTTCTTTCCTCGCTGCCGGTCTTTTTCTCTGAACAGACGGCCGGCCGGTAGTCTGATAAAAGCCTGATAAAACACTTCCTGAATTCCAAGAAGGCTCAGAACAACAGAACTAAGGGAAAAAGTTTAGTCTAGTCTACTGCCTGCTGCTTGCACTCAACGCTTTCCTTTAGGAATATTACAACCCTGCCCTGAAGAGCAGGAGCATGGAGCGGGGCCTGCGGGGCACGGAGCGGGGCCTGCGGGGCACGGAGCGGGGCCTGCGGGGCACGGGGCGGGGCCTGCGGGGCACGGAGCGGGGCCTGCGGGGCACGGAGCGGGGCCTGCGGGGCACGGAGCGGGGCCTGCGGGGCACGGAGCGGGGCCTGCGGGGCACGGGGCGGGGCCTGCGGGGCACGGGGCGGGGCCCGCCTGCGGGGCACGGGGCGGCCAATACAATAAGAATGAATGTATCTCTGCCATCTGCTGATGAATACAGAGCAACACCACCAGATGCCTGAGGGAGGATGGTTATAGGGGGAATTTGTGTTTGGATAATGGTGGCGATATCACAAGCTAAGTTTATGTCCCAATTTGTGACAGATTTTCATGAGAATATTCTAGAATCTGTTGTTGAGGATAAAAGGCTGTACGTGATGACGTAAAGCCTTTTTTGTGCTTAAGTTTTCATGTACTGAATAAAAAAACACGAGTTGGTTTCCATTGCATTGTCCACTCTAGCTATTTTTTTTTACCCTCTTTTCTCCCCAATTTTGTGGTGTCCAATTGTTAGTAGCTACTATCTTGTCTCATCGCTACAACTCCCTTCCAAGTAGCAATGGGAGGACCCCACAACATAGCATCGCGGGACTACAAATTTACCTCGACATGGTTACTCAGGCCCTACTCTATGGATTTCACGTGCACAATAAATTGTTTCCACTGCAATGTGTTGCATAATACAATTTTACCAACACAAAAAGATCCCACCATGTCAAACGAAGAAATTGTCTGTCGACATTTATTAAATTGTAAAGATACTTCCTCTTTCCATCAGAGCTGTCGTGATTCTTTTTTTCTTTTTTATACAGCATGACTTGACTGGCATAAAGTGGACAATCATATGGTGGAGAAACCATGCAAAGCAATTGTTAAAACATACATTTAGGAACTAGATTTGATTATCAAATGTCTCAAACTTGAGACGAAACTAACTGATGCATACACCTTTTATTTAAATGAATAACATTGGAAATACACCTTCCTGCAGGTAGGCAAAAATATCCACTTACCTGATAATCACCACACATTCATCCCTCTGTCTGCAGGTGTACTTTGACTACATGCACAGCTGGATCCAGATGCTGCAGCAGCTCCCCCAGGCCTCCCACAGCCTGAAGAACCTTCTAGAGGAGGAGTGGGACTTTACCAAAGTCATCACCCCTTACATCAGAGGTGGGGAGGCTCAGTCTGGGAAACTCTTCTGGTTAGTGTTTGACTGATTTTGTTTCTTTGTTCAATTGTATCTCATGTTGAGTGTCTATACTCCTTGGAAGCATCCAACTTGCTCCTTCTTTAACATTGTGTTTAGTTAGGTCCGCTTGGCAAAGATCCCCTGTCTCTTCTCGCTCGCAGTGATATTGCTGGGATGCTGCTCAAGTCCACTGGGGACTTCCTGGACGCGGGCCTGCAGAGGAGTGGTGATGAATTCTGGGAAAGTGCCGATGACAGTACAGTCTCAGACGAGATCAGGTATGTCTTGTTTTAGATGGTAGGAACTGCCAGGAACCTCATGTGATATTATCACCATACTTAGGTGCCAAAACAGTATGTATTGCAATAATACAATGTTATGTTCCAAACGTATTGCTCATTGTATAGGTCTGCTGCAGAGAGATGAGTGTATGAGAAAATGGAAAACCTAGTTGGCTCACTATTTCAAAAGAAGATGAAGAACAAGCTATATGATGAAAAATACCTGCATTTGTGGTACAGCCGACTAGCGCCAGCTAACGCAACTTTGCAAAAAGTATATACACAGAGTATACAAAACGTTAACATCTGCCCTTTTCATGACCAGGTGAAAGCTATGATCCCTTATTGATGTCACTTGTTAAATCCACTTCAATCAGTGTAGATGAAGGGTAGAGACAGGTTAAAGAAGGATTTTTAAGTCTTGAGACAACTGAGACATGGATTGTGTATGTGTTCCATTCAGAGGGTGAATGGGAAAGACAAAAGATTGAAGTGCCTTTGAACAGGGCATTGTAGTAGGTGCCAAGGCGCGCTGGTTTGAACTGCAACGCTGCTGGGTTTTCCTCGCTCAACAGTTTCCTGTGTGCATTAAGAATGGTCACCATCCAAGGGAAATTCAGCCAACTTGACACAACTGTGGGAAGCATTGGAGTCAATATGGGCCAGCATTCCTGTGGAAACCTTTCGACTCCTTGTAGAGTCCATGCCCCAATGAATTGAGACTGTTCTGAGGGCAAAAGGGGTTAGGGTGCAAATTTAATATAAAAAAAATCTAATTAACCTTTTTTAACTAGGCACGTCTGTTAATAAGAACAACTTCTTATTTACAATGACGGTCTACCCCGGCCAAACCTGGACGATGTGCACCGCCTTATGGGACTCCCAATCATGGGCCGGTTGTGATACAGCCTGGAATCGAACCAGGGTCTGTAGTGACGCCTCCAGCACTGAGATGCTGTTCCCTAGACCGCTGCACCACTCAGGAGCCCCATTACGAAGGTGTTCCTAATGTTTGGTGTACTCAGTGTATATATCAGTGTGTATATATATAGATATATATATCACGTATCAGGATAGTTCTTTGTATATATATCCATGAAAGCAGATGAAACGAAACTAAGTGCAGCAAGTTTGCAATATTCCCAGCTCCAGTTTGAAGTGATTGTGTTCGCTGTGCTGTTGGTTAGCTTCTCTGAACAACAGTGTCTTGACAAGAGAGCACATTTTCTATGCCAGGTGAAATCGCTCATCATTAGCTCATTGTTTTGGATGTATCCAAATGAATGTCACTAGAAAACAGCTTATGCAAATGCAGTTACATTTGTTATTCTGGCTGCACTGTTTGACCAAACTGTAAGTTAGCCATAGTTGGCTAGTTAGCAAGTAAAGGATAAGAACGTTGCCAGCCAGTATGGCAATGGAACATTTAGAATGAACAACTGGGTCGCTTGCGTCCATAGATACAGAACAAAAAGTCTGAACGACTGTGTCGTTCAACCGAACCTATAGAACAGGGGTGTCAAAGTCAAATGGACGGAGGGCCAAATAAAAAATTTAGCTACAAGCCGAGGGCCGGACTGTTCGAATGTTCATTGAAAAATTTTTAAATGACGCATATAGTCTAGTGAACCTAATTGAACCTACTGAAAACCTAACAAATATATTCCAATATGATCAGATAAATAAAGCAATATTTTCTTATGGCTCTGTCAGTAATCTTTAATTTTCAACAGACACAAAAGACAAATTTCCTTTATATAAAAATCCCCATAACATGAACATTAAATGAAAGAAACCGGTATTCAAGGCACCATCAGTAGCCTATATTTTCTATTTTAGCAAAAGTGGGCTAAATTTACTTCAAAGAAAAAAACAATAATAGCAATTTTCTATCATCCACTCAACTGAAATATTTTTAAAATATAATTGGATTGAAATACAATAAAATAAAGTGCAAAAATCTATTAATCAAAAACAACACTTTGTTTAAGGAGAAGTAACATGCAGTGAAAACAAATATTAAACTTTAACTTTTAAACTTGAACTGAGTAAAAACTCTAAATATGTGATTGCACAGTAATGTTCACTTGTTTGAGGTTGAGGGTGATACTTGGTGGTGTCCCATCTTTTCCACAAGTTCATCAATGTTCGGGGTAAGGCTCTGAGCTGAGGAAATCCTCAGAATTGAGTGGAGGTGTTCAGCAGTAAGTCGACTTCTGTGTGATGTTTTGTTCAGGTTCATCAAAGAAAAAGTTGTTCACACAGGTATGTGCTGCCAAACATAGACAACGTTTGAGCAGCCTGGATGCGCAGCTGGGGCATTGTGTCGGGGAGGAAACGGGCGAACTCCGCAGCACCCACTGCCGCATATTTTGCCCTCAGTGCATCATTGCATTGGAGGTCAATCAACTCCATTTGGAGGTTTGGTGGTGAGCTTTCCACGTCAACAGCAAATGGGTTACCGAGCAGTTCCAACCTGCTTTTTTGTGCTTCAAAGTCAGCAAATCGGCGTCGAAAGTCAGCGGCAAGCATACCTATTTTATCAGCCAACTGTGCGCTCGGGAACGCACTGGTAGAGAGCTTCTTTTCATGGTCTGGCAGCTGGGAAAGTGGCTCAAATTTTCTTTCCGCATCTGCGTCTCCCACAGAGTCAGTTTGGTTTTAAATGCCTTCACTGTACTGTACATATCAGAGATGACATGATCCCGACCCTGCAGCTGCAAGTTCATTGCATTCAGATGACTCGTAATGTCACACAGAAAAGCCATTTCACACAGAAACTTTTCGTCTCGGAGTTGTGTTGTGTCTTTCCCTTTGCTGTCCAAGAACAGACAAATCTCCTCAAGAAGCTCGAAACATCTTTGAAGCACCTTTCCCTGGCTTAGCCATCGCACCTCTGTGTGATAAGGCAAATCACCATGCTCCGTTTCTAACTCCGTCAGAAATGCCTTGAACTGGCGGTGATTCAAACCTTTGGCTCTGATAAAGTTAACTGTGCGCGTGATGATGCTCATTACATGCTCCATTTTCAAGGCTTTACCGCACAACGCTTCCTGGTGTATGATACAATGATAAGCTGTCAGCTCACCTGTCGCGTTTTCCTCTTGCATCTTTTCCCGTATCTTCGCCACCAGTCCGCTCCTGTGTCCACACATCGCAGGTGCTCCGTCGGTTGTCAAACCCACAAGTTTTTCCCAAGGCAGCTCCATCTCATTTACACATCTTGACACCTCTTCATACAAATCATGCCCCGTAGTTGTGCCATGCATAGGACGTAAAGCCAAAAACTCCTCTGTCACGCTTAGGCTGGAGTCCACTCCGCGGATGAAAATTGACAACTGGGCAATGTCAGAAATGTCGGTGCTCTCATCCACAGCCAAGGAATATGCAATGAAATCTTTTCCCTTTTTCACAAGCTGCTCTTTTAGATTGATGGACAACTGGTCTACTCTCTCGGCAATGGTGTTTCTGCTCAGACTCACATTTAAAAAGAGTTGCCTTTTTTCTGGGCAAACTTCGTCACAAACTTTAATCATGCAGTTTTTGATGAAATCCCCCTCCGTAAATGGCCGGGCTGATTTAGCGATCTCTTCTGCCAAAATAAAACTGGCCTTGACAGCAGCCTGGCCTTGTGATTTGGCTTTTTTGAACAGAGCCTGTCGAGATTTGAGGCCTCGTTTTAATTCCTCTGCCTTTTGTAGCCTTTGTTCCATGTCCATATTCTTGTTTTTGTCCGCGTGTTTCGTTTCATAATGTCGTGATTTGGCTTTTTTGAACAGAGCCTGTCGAGATTTGAGGCCTCGTTTTAATTCCTCTGCCTTTTGTAGCCTTTGTTCCATGTCCATATTCTTGTTTTTGTCCGCGTGTTTCGTTTCATAATGTCGTCTCAGATTATACTCTTTCAGTACCGCCACACTTTCTCCACACAGAAGACACACAGGTTTTCCAGCTACCTCCGTGAACATATACTCCGACTCCCACCTTGTTTGAAACCCCGGTTCTCAGTGTCCACCTTCCGTTTTGCCATTTTTGATGGGTATCTGAAAGTTAATTTTACTGTGATGCTGACGACTGCTGTGCCAATAAATATTGAAATGAAGCAGCCTACTGCTCGGTGCGTCACCGTTGCATTGTGGGAAATGTAGTATTGGTGCGTGTAAAAGATCTGCGGGCTGCCGGCTTGCTGCGGTCTGCGGGCCGGTTCTAATAATAAATCAAGATCATCCCAGGGGCCGTAAAAAACCTTCTCGCGGGCCGGATGTGGCCCGCGGGCCTTGACTCTGACATATGTGCTATAGAACAAACGACCAGCCGGCTTGGGAAGCAACCCTAGATTTGTGTCAGGGCTATATCTTGTGGAAGGATGAAATAGTATGAATAAAGTCAGCAAAATAAAGTTTTTAATGAAAATATGTCAATCATTATTTAAATATGTTGGTAACCCGTTTTATAAAAGAGATAATGCCCTCGAAGACAGTGTTTGGAGGATATATTGGCACGGTTTTCCTCGACTTTGTCTCGAGCCTAGCACATGTGCTATTAAATCCTTCAAACACCGGCTTCTCGGGCATTATCACTTAAATATGTACTGAACAAAAATATAAATGCAACAATTTCAACGATTTAACTGGGTTATAGTTCATATGAGGAAATGAGTCAGTTTAAATAAATTGAATCAGGCCCTACTCTATGGATTTCACGTGACTGGGCAGGGGTGCAGCCATGGATGGGCCTTATTGGGCATAGGTCCACCCACTTTGCAACCAGGCCCAGCCAATATGAATGTGTGTGAATATATTGTACATTTTTTTTTTTTTTTTTTACAAATTGATACTTGGAGTCCAAGCATCGCTATGATATTGCGATATGTAACAATGGATTACCCCCCATCACTATTAGATATGACCAAGTGAATTCCTCACTGTTAGGATAATAAAGTGAACTTGACTTTCTAAGAGGCTAATGTTGAGCTGGTTTGTTGTCCTACTAGGCGGTCGGTAATTGAGACGAGCCGGTCACTCAAGGAACTGTTCCATGAGGCTAGAGAGAGGGCGTCCAAAGCTCTGGGCTTTGCCAAAATGCTCCGTAAGGTGAGAGAGACTTATTATTTTTACTTGGCAAATGCACAGATGTATTGTGTATGTATGCTGTGTTTTTGGTTATGGCTCACTTGTAAAAAAGAGAAAGAAAAAAGGATTGCTATCTCAATGTGACTTCCCAGGTTAAATCTAGGAAGTATGAACATAAAATAATTGTGTATTTTGAGTGCTCTGACTCCCTCTCTCCACTACAGGACCTGGAGATTGCTGCAGACTTCAGCATTACCAGTGGGGTACCATGCCTCCTGGAGGCCCTCATGGAAAGAAACTATGTCAAGGTGCCTCCTTTTCACCCTCCGTGCTATTCACTCTGTGTTCTACAGCGGGCCTGGTCAATCCATTTCATGAAGTTTCCATTCCAGAACTGACATTTCGATGTACTTCCTGAATGTCCCTTCCCTTTCTGAAGGATGAAAATGCTAACTTGTCTGCCTGATTGTCTGCAGGTCCAGATCCCAGGGCTGGAGGAGCTGGAGGTGTTTGTCCCCTGTTCCCTGATGAACCAGCGGGCTCTCATCCTGCAACTTCTTAACGCTGCAGCTGGTAAGGACTGCAGTAAAGAGCCTGATGAGATGATGGCAGAGGACGAGGCCTACCTGCTGATGAGCAAGCACGGAGCAGGGGACTCGCCTGGCGAGGCAGGCCAGGCTGCGGTGCAGTGGCAGTGGGACGGGGAGCTGGTCAAACTGGTGCCTCAGATGGAGACTGTGGACACGCTACGGGCCATGAAGGTCGGTTGGTGGGAATTCTGGGAACAGGGTTTATTAACCAATTTGCAGTGTGCCATGGCAAGGTGTGTGATCCCATTCTGAAGTAGATTATTAAGCCTGATTGCAATGGGAACCTATGTATAACATATGTAGCTGCTTTGCACTAACATTGTACTGACAGATGATAGAAAAGAGAGACTGATTACTTGACTCAAACTCAGCTGTTAGACTTGGCTGTACTATGACTCGTCCTCAAGGAATTGAGACTTGACTCTGACTCTGTTAGACTTGAGACAACACACTCCTCCTCAAGGACTTGAGATTGACACTGACTTGCCTAAAGTGATGCAGCCGGCCCACCTGGTGGCCCAAAGGGATTGATTGTTTTCTAAATATATTGATCAGGTGGAGAACCTGCTCCTGATAGTGATGCAGTCAGCCCACCTGGTGGCCCAGCGTAAGGCCTTCCAGCAGAGCATGGATGATCTGCTCACCCTCCACAGGGAACAAACTTCCAGCCAGCCCCTCATCGCCCGCTCCCTGGAGCAACTCAAGGTACCATCCACTGTATTTATTTACCTTGATCATGTACTGCTTTTCATTTCCCTGTTGTAAATAAATATTCACTATTAAGCCCAAGTTTGAGCTGCTATTGGGTAAGTTCACAAATTACTTTGCACAAATGTCATGTTTATACTGCAGTGAGAGCTGTGAAAAACAGTCATGCACATAACTGTTGTCTTATTCTACATCACATTGTTTTCAAAATCTGTTAGTTTTCTCTCTCCTCGATTAGACTTTTCCTGTGTGGTGTGTCTGGTTGAAGCAGCCCTCATAGAATTATGTATTTTTCCTTTTAGTTAGTGTTTTTGACTCCCTCTCTAACTCATTATTTCTCTTTCTTTCCATCCCTCCCTTCTTTCTCTCTTCTCCCACAGAACGAAGCCTTACAGCTGTGTATAAAGATCAACACAGCCATCGACCGGGTGGAGTACATGTTCACGTCAGAGTTTGAGGTGGAGGTGGAGGAGTCTGAGTCGGCCACACTACAGCAGTACTACAGAGAAGCCATGATACAGGGATACAACTTTGCCTTTGAGGTTAGATAATAATACAGAATATTATAACGGTTGGGTTGATGAGGGTGGGTTTATGATAAGCAGTGTTGTAGCAGTCCAGTCTCCAGACACATAGTGTCTCGGTCTTGTCTTGGTGTCAGATACATTTGTACTCTGTCTCGGGACAGTGAGGACTCATTTTTTCCGGAGACCAGCGCAGTAAAAAAACTAATAATTATCAGCTTCCATTCAGTCAGCACATAACTGCTTCGCCAGGCCACATATTCTTAAGACATGAATACAGTATGTTAACAGCCTTTATAACTATTATAGAACATGTTTGTGCAGTAGCAGACCTATAGTGTGTAACATGTTGGGGATTCTGAAAGGAACAGCAACAGTAATACTAGTGCACTTTTTGTAAAACACAAAGGGTCAGTGGTGGAGTGGAGGGTATACGCAGGCCAGTGGCGGAGTGGAGGGTATACGCGGGCCAGTGGCGGAGTGGAGGGTATACGCGGGCCAGAGGTGTAGTGGAGGGTATACGCAGGCCAGTGGCGGAGTGGAGGGTATACGCGGGGCCAGTGGCGTGAGTGGAGGGTATACGCAGGTCAGTGGTGGAGTGGAGGGTATACGCGGTCAGGGTGTAGTGGAGGGTATACAGTGGTGTAGTGGAGGGTATACGCAGTGGTGGAGTGGTGTCAGTGGTGTGGGAGGGTATACGCGGGTCAGTGGTGTAGTGGAGGGTATACGCGGGTCAGTGGTGTAGTGGAGGGTATACGCGGGTCAGTGGTGTAGTGGAGGGTATACGCGGGTCAGTGGTGGAGTGGAGGGTATACGCGGGTCAGTGGTGTATTGGAGGGTATACGCGGGTCAGTGGTGTAGTGGAGGGTATACGCAGGTCAGTGGTGTAGGGTGGAGGGTATACGCGGGTCAGTGGTGTAGTGGAGGGTATACGCGGGTCAGTGGTGTAGTGGAGGGTATACGCGGGTCAGTGGTGGAGTGGAGGGTATACGCGGGTCAGTGGTGGTGGAGGGTATACGCGGGTCAGTGGTGGAGTGGAGGGTATACGCGGGTCAGTGGTGGAGTGGAGGGTATACGCGGGTCAGTGGCGTATGTGGAGGGTGGATAGGGTATACGCGGGTCAGGGCCAGTGGTGGAGTGGAGGGTATACGCGGGTCAGTGGCGTAGTGGAGGGTATACGCAGTGGTGTAGTGGAGGGTATACGCAGTGGTGGTGGAGTGGAGGGTATACGCGGGTCAGTGGTGTAGTGGAGGGTATACGCGGGTCAGTGGTGGAGTGGAGGGTATACGCGGGTCAGTGGTGGAGTGGAGGGTATACGCGGGCCAGTGGCGTATTGGAGGGTATACGCGGGCCAGTGGTGGAGTGGAGGGTATACGCGGGCCAGTGGCGTATTGGAGGGTATACGCGGGCCAGTGGTGGAGTGGAGGGTATACGCGGGCCAGTGGCGGATTGGAGGGTATAGTGGTGGAGTGGAGGGTATACGCGGGCCAGTGGCGGAGTGGAGGGTATACGCGGGCCAGTGGCGGAGTGGAGGGTATACGCGGGCCAGTGGTGTGAGTGGAGGGGTATACGCAGGTCAGTGGTGGTGGAGGGTATACGCGGGCCAGTGGTGTAGTGGAGGGTATACGCAGGCCAGTGGTGGGAGTGGAGGGAGGGTATACGCGGGCCAGTGGCGTATTGGAGGGTATACGCGGGCCAGTGGCGTGGTGGAGGGTATACGCGGGCCAGTGGCGTGGTGGAGGGTATACGCGGGCCAGTGGCGTATTGGAGGGTATACGCGGGCCAGTGGTGTAGTGGAGGGTATACGCGGGCCAGTGGTGTATTGGAGGGTATACGCGGGCCAGTGGTGTAGTGGAGGGTATACGCGGGCCAGTGGCGTAGTGGAGGGTATACGCGGGTCAGTGGTGGAGTGGAGGGTATACGCGGGCCAGTGGTGTGTGGAGGGTATACGCGGGCCAGTGGTGGATATGGTACACAGCCAGTGGTTTCAGCAGAAAATCATCTGCAAACAGCAGAGTATGCAGCTGTCCACTGGTTTTGGCATGGAGCAGCTCACAGAATATTGGCATGGTGTGGAGGCATTTAAATGTATGATATCGAACAGTAAATGCAGCAATGGGTATGCACTGTTTGCATTAGGGGCGTAGACATGGGTGGACTGAGGCCCACCCAGTGGGGAGCCAGGCCCGTCAGGCCCACCCAGTCAGATTGATGTGGTTTAAGCATTGTTGTGGTCTTAAACCATCACATTTTTTTTGTGAAATCAGAAAAATGTATAGAAGAACTCAGAAGAAAAAAAATAGGAAACCATATGATTTTTCACACAGGGTGCCTTTCCTTTGCTGGACGGGCCATTTGAGAACCTTTTGGCAAAATTAAAGTATACCCACTTCTCCAGCACCACTGCATAGGGATGATGGAAAGACAGCAGTCACACACAGCATGATGTTCAAGGATAAGTAGTCCATAAACTCATAATGAGCCAGTAGGTCCCAATCATAAGAATACAAAAACACAACCATTAAGCATTTCCCAATCTAAATGTACAACTACTTCCCATTGCAAAACATATTTCATGTTTAGCCCAAAAGTAACCAGTGACCTAAAGTTAAAAGTGCAACTGATAGCATTTAACTACTTTGGCTGTAGGTTTCATATCTGCAATCATCATATCAGTCAAAAATACCAAATTCCCAGTTTATGCTACAAAACCAACTTTAAAATAGGTTATATTTGACTCTGAACGTTAATGCGCAATGGGTATGCATTGTTGGTGAATAGATGGATGCAGTTCAATGCATGATTAATACTAATTCCCATACCACTTTTTTGTGGACTACCAATAAATGCATCAGGTTGTAAATCCCAGCTGGCCTGGTACATTGTTTACTGCCTCCATTCGGGATGCACTGTTTCAATTTCAATGACTCAATGTTCTGGACAAAAAGGAAAATGTAACTAAGGCTGGGAATGTCAAAAATCAAACTAGGAAACCATGTGATCACAAGTCAGTCATAACGTGGCTTATAGGCTGGACGTATCATTTACGAGCAACCTGAAAAGACTGAGCCTAACGTTAGCTAGCTAGCTACTAGGAGGATGTCATGACATTGGAGGAGTGGGTGGGGAACTGACTTTCTCCCTCATTGTTTTTCAGTGAATATACACAGCTAGAGATGCAGGTGTCATTTGGTTAGCTAGCATATCTCTTGCCTTTGCAAATTCACTCTACTAACCAGCTCTGCTAGGGCGAGTAAAATTGGCAGTGAGTTGTTCTCTCATTTGTCTGGAAGTAGCAAGTTAGCAAACTTTAGCCAGTTAGCTTGGGTGCTTGGTTGGAACAAGCATGCATCGGCAGGCAAGCTGCAGAAGGACAAGGAGGCTACAATTCCCCATTGTTTATCAATGCAATTTTGACTAACTAGCTGAAAAAGTTTGAGAGTTTATCTAATGTTCATTCAGTCAAGATTTTAGCTCATCTTGCTCTGGCTAGTTTGAGATTTTGTTAAAAACCTTTATTTAAAATAGGTAAGTCTGTTAAGAACAAATTGTTTACAATAAATGGCCATACACCGAATCAAACCAAACCCTAACCTGGATGACGCTGGGCCAATTGTGCACCGCCCTTCATGGGACTCCAATCACGGCCGGTTGTGATACAGCCTGAATCAAACCAGGGTCTGTAGTGGCCTAGCACTGAGATGTAGTGCTGTAACCATCGCCACTGGCCTTGTTGCTCTTGTTTTGTGTATAACTGAGGGAGATGAACCTACCTTTCATTTCAATGACTCAATGTTCTGGACAAAAACGGACAAATGTAACTAAGGCTCAGTGGGAATGTCAAATCATTTAAGGGGGGGGTGAGAATCAAACTAGGTATTCCTTGGAAGGGGTTTCAGGTGATCACATTGACTCCGCTGTCCTGGCAGTCATTTGTTCCACCATTGGGCTTATAGTTTTGACTGGGCTGAGGGAACTGTACTTCCTCAGTGGTACGAGCAGGCCAGCAACCTGAAAAGATCAGAGCCTGAGCCTAACAAGCACCATGGTCTTGTAGCGGATGCGAGCTGGAAGCCAGTGGAGAGAGCTACTAGGAGGATGTCATGACATTGGAGGAGGGGGGGGAACCAGACGGGAGATGACAAGTTGGATTAGGACCTGCGCCGCATTGTGTTTTCATGTGAATATATGTTAGTTGAGAACGACAGGGTGTTGTCCAGGATCACGCCAAGGTTCTTATTGGGAGGAGGACACAATGGAGTTGTCAGCCGTGATGCGAGATCATGGAACGTCTCCTTGGGAGGAAGAGCAGCTCCGTCTTGCCGAGGTTCAGCTTGAGGTGGTGATCCGTCATCCACACTGATATGTCTGCCAGACATGCAGAGATGCGATTCTGGTCATCAGAAGGGGGAAAGGAGAAGATTAATTGTGTGTCGTCTGAGCAATGATAGGAGAGGCCATGTGAGGTTATGACAGAGCCAAGTTGGTGTATAGCGAGAATAGGAGAGGGCCTAGAACAGAGCCCTGGGGGACACCAGTCTGAGAGCGCGTGGCGAAGCCACCTGGTAGGAGCGACCTGTCAGGTAGGACAAACGTTAGCCACCGTTGCCCAGCTTGGAGAGGGTGGAACAAGGATCTGATGGTTCAGGCAAGGCAGCAGAAGGACAAAGGATGAGCAGAGGAGAGAGATTGTTTATCAATGCAATTTCCGTGACAGAGAAGAACTCAGTTGAAAACTAGTCTTGAAACCTGAGATTTATCAAAAGGTCATTCTGAGATTTTAGCTCATCTGGCCTGGATGGCATTTGAAGAGTTTTGGAGAAAAAGTAAGAAGGGATACTGGTCTGTAGTTGTAACTCGGAGGGATCGAGTTAGGAACAAATTTTTACAGAAAGGCCTGCAACCGCCAAACCCTAACCGGAAGGGACGTAGCCAGCGGTCAGGGATGAGTTGATGATGCCTGGAATCGAACCAGGTCTGGGAGAAGGTCTCCGGAAATGGTCTGGAGAAGAGTGCTGGGGACCACTGGTCAAGCAGGCAGGTTGTTGGGCTCTTGTTGTTGTGTATAATCTGGAGAAAGAGAGAAAGAGGTCAGTGCACAGGGTTGTTTCATCA
Source organism: Oncorhynchus masou masou (assembly GCF_036934945.1). Taxonomy (NCBI): domain Eukaryota; kingdom Metazoa; phylum Chordata; class Actinopteri; order Salmoniformes; family Salmonidae; genus Oncorhynchus; species Oncorhynchus masou. The sequence continues at coordinate 14,705,063 of NC_088235.1, forward strand.
ATAGGACTGTAAAGTTCCCAAATGTAAGAGACTCCCTTGGTGTTTATGCATTTTCAGAAATCATTCAGGTGTATATTGTGGCTTTTGGCGAATGTGTTCTAATGATCTTAAATTGCGCTGTTGCAACTGCCTGTAAACACACAGTCCAGTTCAAAGTGAATGATGGCAGAACCAACTGCCTGTAAACACACAGTTCAGTTCAAAGTGAATGATGGCAGAACCAACTGCCTGTAAACACACAGACCAGTTCAAAGTGAATGATGGCAGAACCAACTGCCTGTAAACACACAGACCAGTTCAAAGTGAATGATGGCAGAACCAACTGCCTGTAAACACACAGTTCAGTTCAAAGTGAATGATGGCAGAACCAACTGCCTGTAAACACACAGACCAGTTCAAAGTGAATGATGGCAGAACCAACTGCCTGTAAACACACAGACCAGTTCAAAGTGAATGATGGCAGGCCTGTGTGGCAAATAGCTTGTTTGTATGGCTATAGAGCACCGGTCTGTGTAGACTCCTGGAATCGACAGATGTTTTATTTCCTTAATTTTCTATTAATTGTCCATACGCAACGGCCGCTTTCACTCTATATTGCTATTAAAATTTCACAAATGCCTTAGAATGTTTTGGAATTACGTATACTAAGAATCTATGAAAATAATCATTAAGGGGTCACTTGTCAGAAAATGTTTGAAAGTGTCTTTCTTCCTGCAGGTGTATATGAACCAATTTAATAATATTTTATGTTACTAAAATACGTTTTTTTTCCACTTTAAATGCATTTATTTTATTTAACCTTTTTATTTAACTTAGCAAGTCAGTTTAAAACCAATTCTTATTTACAATGACGACCAACTTGTAAAGCCCCCCGGGCCAAACCCAACCCGGACGACGCTGGGACAATTGCGCCACCCACATACAGTGCCTTCAGAAAGTATTCACACGCCTACACTTTTTCCACATTTTGTGTTACAGCCTGAATTTAAAATGGATTAAATTGAGATTTTTTTGTTGTCACTGGCCTACACACCATACCCCCAATACCCCATAATGTCAAAGTGGAATTGCGTTTTTAGAAATGTATACAAATTTATGAAAACCTGAAATGTCTTGTCAAATAGTATTCAATCCCCTTTATGTCAAGCCTAAATAAGATCAGGAGTAAATATTTGCTTTACAAGTCCCATAATAAGTGCATATTTATATCCAAAAATCTCATTTTACATTGGCGTGTTATGTTCAGTAGTTCCAAAACATGTGGTGATTTTGCAGAGAGCCACATCAATTCACAGGAATACTCATAATAAACATTGATAAAAGATACAATTATTATACATGGAACTTTAGATAAACTTATCCTTAATGCAACCGCTGTGTCAGATTTCAAAAAAATCTTTATGGAAAAAGCACACCATGCAATAATCTGAGTATGGCGCTCAGAGCCCAAAGAAATATCCGCCATGTTGTGTAGTCAACATTTAGTCAGAAATAGCATTAAATATTCACTTACCTTTGATCTTCATCAGAATGCACTCCCAGGAATCCCAGTTCCACAATAAATGTTTGCTTTGTTAGATAATGTCCATTTATGTCCAAATAGCTACTTTTGTTAGCGCGTTTTGTAAACAAATCCAAAGTCACGAAGTGCGTTCACTAGGAGCAGACAATGTCAAAAGGTTCCGTTACAGTCCGTAGAAACATGTCAAACGATGTATATAATCCATCTTTAGGATGTTTTTAACACAAATCTTCAATAATATTCCAACCGGAGAATTCCTTTGTTTGTAGAAAAGCAATGGAATGTGAGCTAACTCTCATGACTGTGCGTCACGAGCCCGTGGCACTCTGCCAGACCTCTGACTCATTCCCCTCTCATTCAGCCCCCCTTCACAGTAGAAGCCTGAAACAACATTCTAAATACTGTTGACATCTAGTGGAAGCCTTAGGAAGTGCAAGATTACCAATATCCCACTGTATCTTCAGTAGGGGCTGAGTTAAACTACAAGCCTCAGATTTCCCACTTCCTGGTTGGGTTTTTTCTCAGGTTTTTACCTGCCATTCAGAGTTCTGTTATAGTCACAGACATCATTCAAACAGTTTTAGAAACATCAGTGTTTTCTATCCAATACTACTAATAATATGCATATATTAGCATCTGGGACAGAGTAGCAGGCAGTCTACTCTGAGCACCTTATTCATCCAAGCTACTCAATACTGCCCCTCCAGTCACCAAGAAGTTAAAACTGTTACAGTTTAATGGTTGTGATATGAGAACTGAGGATGGATCAACAACATTGTAGTTACTCCACAATACCAACTTAAATGACAGAGTGAAAAGAAGAAAGCCTGTACAAAGGCACCTAAGTAATTCAACAAAAAATGTGGTAAAGAAATTCAAATTTGTGTTATCTTTGGGGCAAATCCGCCACATCACTGAGTACAACTCTCCATAATTTCAAGCATAATCAAATCTTCGTCCAGTTCGAGGTCAGTAATCGCTGTTCTGATATCCAGAAGCTCTTTTCCACATGTACAAAATAAGTTAAACAATGAGAAAAAACACACAAAATAGCACAATTGGTTAGGAGCCTGTAAAACGGCAGCTATCTCCTCTGGCGCCATTCTATAGTGGTGGCTGCTTCATGTTATGAGTATGCTTGTAATCTTTAAGGACTGGTGAGTTTTTCAGGATAAAAAAAGAAACAGAATGGATCTAAGCACTGGCAAAATCCTAGAGGAAACCTGGTTGTCTACTTTCCACTAGACACTGGGAGATGAATTCACCTTTCAGCAGGACAATAACCTGAAACACAAGGCTAAATCTACACTGGAGTAGCTTACCAAGAGATCAGTGAATGTTCCTGAGTGACTGAGTTAGTTTTGAGTTAAATTGGCTTGAAATGTATGGCAGGACCTGAAAAATGTTTGTATAGCAATGATCAACAACCAATTTGACAGCGATTTGAAGAATATTTTTAAAGAATAATGGCAAATGTTGCACAATTCAGGTGTAGAAAGCTCTTAGAAAATTACCCACAAAGACTCACAGCTGTAATCACTGCAATAGACACATCTACAAAGTATTGACTTAGGGCTGTGAATGCTTATGTAAATGAGATTTTCTGAATTTCATTTTCAATACATGCTTTCACTTTCTCATTACAGGGTATTGTGTGTAAGATGGTTGAGAAAAAAACTAAATTTGGGCAGTAACACAACAAAGTGGAATAAGTTGAGGGGTATGAATACTTTCTGAAGGCATTGCTGACAACAGCAAGTGCGCTGCAATTAAAAAACATTGTTCCACTCAACTGATTATGATAATTTGAAATGTAACTTCTTGTTGAAAGTTATTCTTGAAAAGGTAGAAGCTAACAAATTAGCAACAACGTCCTCTTTGATAACACTGCTACAGCAGCTGCAAACTAACCAACAAAAAAAGCTAGCTAGCTAGACCACGCAAAACTACTGCTCGCTATTGCGCAGTGACCTGTTGGCCTTCAAGAAGGCAGAAGTTTCCATAAGTTTTAGAAAAATTGTCCCACCCATTACGTCAAAATGTGATTGGTTGATTCCGCTGTCACTCCAAACATTTGCCCTAATACAGCTCAATGGCTGGTGCTGTTATCTAGCTTCTGATGGCTTAGCCAATGGCTGACTTAAATATATTTAGCCATCTCCCCAGATACCAGCTGATTGGATATTTTTTTGTCTTCAGTGTTGACCTTTTCTTTCCAACAAAAACTGAAGAGATTAAATCAGAACGTCATTGAAAATAATAATAATCATTATTAGGATATTATAATCATTATTTTATAAATCCTTAGCCCTTCTCTGATTGTGTCAAAGGCCCATTGATCCTCACTGTTTTTGGGTTAGTAATAGTGTGTAGAGTGGCTCTATTTTACCTCAGCATGCATTTGTTCACTATTTTGAATGTAAAGAGTCTGAAATATTGTCTGAAACATTCCGGTCTTGACTCTGACTCGCTCCGGTCTTGGTCTTGAATCGCCCGCTACAGGTGATCTCGAACACAACACTGATGATAATGATGCTAACTAAATCAAATCAAATCAAATTTTATTTGTCACATACACATGGTTAGCAGATGTTAATGCGAGTGTAGCGAAATGCTTATGCTTCTAGTTCCGACAATGCAGTAATAACCATCAAGTAATCTAACTAACAATTCCTAAACTACTGTCTTATACACAGTGTAAGGGGATAAAGAATATGTACATAAGGATATATGAATGAGTGATGGTACAGAGCAGCATAGGCAAGATACAGTAGATGGTATCGAGTACAGTATATACATATGAAGTGAGTATGTAAACAAAGTGGCATAGTTAAAGTGGCTAGTGATACATGTATTACATAAGGATGCAGTCGATGATATAGAGTACAGTATATACGTATGCATATGAGATGAATAATGTAGGGTAAGTAACATTATATAAGGTAGCATTGTTTAAAGTGGCTAGTGATATATTTACATTTCCCATCAATTCCCATTATTAAAGTGGCTGGAGTTGAGTCAGTGTCAGTGTTGGCAGCAGCCACTCAATGTTAGTGGTGGCTGTTTAACAGTCTGATGGCCTTGAGATAGAAGCTGTTTTTCCGTCTCTCGATCCCAGCTTTGATGCACCTGTACTGACCTCGCCTTCTGGATGATAGCGGGGTGAACAGGCAGTGGTTCGGGTGGTTGATGTCCTTGATGATCTTTATGGCCTTCCTGTAACATCGGGTGGTGTAGGTGTCCTGGAGGGCAGGTAGTTTGCCCCCGGTGATGCGTTGTGCAGACCTCACTACCCTCTGGAGAGCCTTACGGTTGTGGGTGGAGCAGTTGCCGTACCAGGTAGCGATACAGCCCACCAGGATGCTCTCGATTGTGCATCTGTAGAAGTTTGAGTGCTTTTGGTGACAAGCCGAATTTCTTCAGCCTCCTGCTGTCTGTGTGAGTGGACCAATTCAGTTTGTCTGTGATGTGTATGCCGAAGAACTTAAAACTTGCTACCCTCTCCACTACTGTTCTATCGATGTGGATAGGGGGGTGTTCCCTCTGCTGTTTCCTGAAGTCCACAATCATCTCCTTAGTTTTGTTGAAAACTAGTACAGAGGGTGCTCTGGCTCAACTTTGCTTTTGAGGTTAGAGGCCAAGGGTCACTGCTGGAGTCAGGGGTCATTTGGCTGCATGGTATGGGGGGCAGGGTGGACTAATGGTCAGTGTTATAGTTGAAATACTACCCTAGTACTCAGGACAGGGCTAATGATCAGTGTTGGAACACTACCCCAGTACTCAGGGCAGGGCTAATGATCAGTGTTATAGTTGGAACACTGCCTCAGTACTACAGAGAAGCCAGGGATACAACTTTGGCTTCGGGTGGTGGAGGGTAGCAGTGGGCTAACTGCCGATTTTAATTATGATGCAGCCAGGGGCTGCTAGCGGCAACATGATGGTGGGTTACTTTAGGTCAGAGTCTTTAGAAACATCCTGAGTATTTCCTTAGTACCCCGAGTGTGGACCGTAAAATGTTCTGCTCATTGCCTTGGAGGGTTGTGTTAGTACAGTGATGAACTGTAGAGATGTAAGCTGGAGGTAATTGGCGGGTTGTGTTAGTACAGTGATGAGCTGTTAGCGGAAGGTAATTGTCAACATCTATTTGGGTCTGGTTGGACAATTGTTCTCTTTCTGAGGAAGGCTGACACGGAAACACGGCATTGTTTTTAACAATAGGTTCTATTGAACATGCCACAGAAATAAAGACATTTCAATAATAGCAAGATTGGCTTGGTCCTCCTTTGGTTTAGGGGTCAGACTGGTTAGACAGAAACATGAGTACAACTGACCCTCCTATTGGCTGCGTTTACACAGACAGCCCAATTCTGATCTTTTGCCCAAATATTGGCAAATGAGCTGATCTGAGGCTGCCTGTGTGGAGGCAGCGTAAAGTTCCTCACAGTAGCAGCACAAGGAAGAGTGCTGTGGTTCTGCTTGTGATGTAGGGGTTATACTGTTCCAGTGAAGAGTACCTTCAAAATGTACTTTTTGTTCTCCGTAGTACCACAAGGAGGTGGTGCGTCTGATGTCGGGGGAGTTCCGTCAGCGGATCGGGGAGCGCTACATCTCTTTCGCCAGGAAATGGATGAACTATGTCCTCACTAAGTGTGAAAGTGGCCGGGGTACCAGACCCCGCTGGGCCACTCAAGGCTTTGATTTCCTCCAAGCCATCGAACCTGCCTTCATCTCTGCTTTACCAGAGGACGACTTCCTAGTAAAAACCTACTACTTCATTGACTGATTTATTAAATGACTACGTTATTGATTAATTGATTGGGTATTTTGCAGGATGGTATTGTGGTTACATAAATCCTTCCCTCTGCAGAATTTGCAAGCTCTGATGAACGAGTGCATTGGTCATGTGATCGGGAAGCCTCACAGCCCAGTCAGTGGCCTGTACATAGGTAAGACCCCTCCTCATCTGCACAAATATGTGGGCCTGTGTGGCTCAGTTGGCAAGACCATGGTACTAGCAGCAATGCCAAGGTCATGGGTTCAAGTCCCTCAGGGATCACATGGGCATGATGAACATGTATGCACTCATTGGATAAAAACCCTGTCTTGTTAGCCCTAAGGAAACTAGTGTGTAGAAATAGGAGGGCTGGAGTCCTGTATCTTGGTCTTGTTGAGGATGGCCCTTCCTCTCTTCTCCACTCAGCCTCAAGGAACAGTCCTCGACCGGTCAAGGTCCCTCGTTGCCATAGTGACCCCCCCAACCCCCAGCTGTTCATCCCCAATGCAGAGGGCTTCAGGTAGGTCAAAAGTCATGAGTCACTAAGAACCATTTGTGGCCTGTTAGAATACTGTGTTTTTATGTGTGTTTTCCTGCATGTTCTCTGGTCTTGTGCAGTAATTGATGGGTTTTAAATTGGGTGGTTGAACTTGTATTAATGCTTTTGTGACTCTGTATGAGCTAACATGGAGTGTGGGTGTGGCTCTCATGTGTAACTGGTGGCACCTTTGAAAGGATGTTACTGTTTGGGTGTTTGGGACACATACACACACCTCATCTCCAAGGCTCTCCAGAGTTCCTCAGTGTGTTTTTGTCACCAGCTCTAGGAGTCTCCCTTGCGACCTACGGACTCAGCTGTGTCTACCTACAGGCCCCCGCACAGTCCCTGCCCCCCAGTGCCCCGCCCCCGGGGAACACGGTCCAACCAAAGCACCTGGAATCACCCCAAATGACGTCAGGTAGCCCCCCCCCCCCCCCCCCCAGTACCTACCAGGGTTGTACTGTCAACCCAGAGCACCCCAGCCACAGGCTGATATCCCACCCCTCCCATCTGAACTCGTCAACTAGTGGTTCAGGTTTAATTTCTATATTTATTTCCCCTTATTTGACCAGGTGAGTTGACATGCTCCCGGTGGTTTACTCTGCCATACTATCACAGTTTGGACCCAGAGAGAAGCATGTTCTGCATGCTTATCCAGATGTAAAACGTATATGTATTGTCATGTGCAGTGAAATGTGTTTTACAAGGTCAGCCATAGTAGTACGGCGTATATTAGGGTTAAGTGCCTTGCTCAAGGGCACAGACATATTTTTCAGCTTGTCAGCTCCGGTATTCAAACCAGCGATCTTTCGGTTACTGGCCCAGAGCTCTAATTGTTTTGTATGTGTTGCCGCTAACAGAAATGTATTTAAAAATACCACTTTATAGCACTATCAAAACTACAGTTTTATAAGGACCGTCTTTTTAAAGGAGTTCACTCAAATGTGTTACCTGACACTGAATGCCATCTATGGATATTGAGAGACTTTAATCCATGCTTTTGTTTTGTCCACCTGGCCGACACACCACACATTCTCCAACACGTAGTTGTGCATGGCGTGAAATGTAAACACATGTTACCTCATCATGCTGCAGGAATACACAATTCCAGAGTTACTCTGCTATTAATCCATATTAGTGTGGCCTTGCTTTTATTCTAAGCATCTGATGGGGAGGTCTTCTTAATCTTTGGCTTGTTTGGTTTCTGTCCTTCTAAAATGAAAGCATGTGCTGAGCTGTCTCTTTGACCTTTGAACTTTGGTGGGATGGGCATAGAATCATTCTGTTTCTATGGATGGGCGTGGGGTAGGGTTGATAGTTATAGAGTTATTGTATCACATATTTGTTATGTTCCGCCATCTCGACAATCACAAGCCTCTTGACTGATATTGGTTGACTATAGGTCCCAGATATGTTTGTGCTGTCTCCTACGGTCATTGTTATGGCATCACAATAGCCATAGGAGTTGGCAACCGATCTGGACCTGAGCTGTACAGTACAATGCAGGATCAATGAGTTGGCCAGCTGACTTGGCAAAATATTCTTATTATTTAGACAATGCGTTTGTTTGTACATTTTATACGTTTTGCTTTTTTTTTTTAGTGAACCAAAAAATCAAGTTATTTCTGGTTGCTTATCAAAGTTGTCTGGCTAACTCATTGACCCTGCTTTGTAGTATACCCCTCTGATGGCTGACTACTTGGGTAGATTGTAGTTGATTGTGTGATACCTGCCTCTCCCTGTGCAGAGGGACCAACCTCCAGGAGAACGACAGGCTGTGGTCTGTCGCGGCTGAGCTGCATTTCAGGTCTCTGAGCCGACACTCCAGTCCCACTGAGAACAGGGAAGGTATTAGACACTTCGAATTGTTTGCATTGTCCTGTTCAGATGTTCGATATTGTCTTAATGGAACTATGCATTCTGCATAATTGTGTCTTTTTGACTTTGAACAAGAATGAAATAAAATAAAAATTAGGAGTAGTCACTAGACCTGTGTGTTTTTCTACCTTAACATAGCTCCCATCTTACTGCCTGTCTGTGTTCTCTCTCTCATCAGAACCCTCCTATCCTAAGGGAGGAGAACCCAGCAGCACAGCCAGGAGAAGCTGGGAGCTCCGCACCTTCATCAGCCAATCAAAAGGTGAGAATAACGGGGGGGCTTTCCATTTCTCACCTTTAGACAACTGAGAAAGTACCCAGGTCTGTTTTCTATTCCTCTTCATTCCTGAGAGTCTGTCCTCTACACCTCTTTCTCCTCAGACACTGCAGCCAGACAGAGCCCCATGGAAGCTGTACGTTGCTCCATACGCTCCTTCGAGGACAAACGCTACGCAGTCATGAAGCAAAGGAACATCATTGGCCAGGTGTGCGACACCCCCAAATCCTACGACAACGTCATGCACGTTGGCCTCCGCAAGGTCACCTTCAAGTGGCAGAGGGGCAACAAGATAGGTATGTACTGTACACCCTATTCCCTTTATAGTGCACTACTTTTGGTCAGAGCCTCGACTGAACTTGTGTCCCCCCTAAATGATACCCTATCCTATATATACAGGGCTTTCCGCCAGAGCCCACGAGACTCTGGCCAACAGTTATACACAGTAAAGGGAATAGGTTGCCATTTTAGATTTTCCCTGGAGTTTGTCCTTTAGTATTGTTGTCTCATTTATCATGCCCATGGTGTTTCATCTGTCTCCCGCTACAGGTGAGGGACAGTATGGCAAGGTTTACACCTGCATCAACGTGGACACTGGAGAACTCATGGCTATGAAGGAGGTAGGTAGCCATGGCCTGAGAGGATTTTGTAGCCAAAGTGTTGCTACAACAATGTAGCATGGGAGCAGAATGTTGCCCTGAATTGAAAAAGATGTTTATGGTCATTGTAATTCACTGCCAGTTAACATCCATTCCTATCAACAGTACTATTTTCCCATGCGTTAAAAAAAAAAAAAAGTTTGTCCAATAAAAGTTTACTTTCTAAATCAGATCCGGTTCCAGCCGAATGACCATAAGACGATAAAGGAGACAGCAGATGAGCTAAAGATCTTTGAGGGCATCAAACACCCCAACCTGGTCCGCTACTTTGGTGTTGAGCTACATCGGGTAAGAGCATGCATGCATGGGTTCCAAAGTTCTAGAAAGTTTCCCTGGCTTTTCAGATATTCTAGTTTAAGGTTCCCTTAATCAAGGGGGAATCCTCCAATTGGAATCTCTGAAAAGCCAGGGAACTTTGGGAAAGTTTGAAAGGTCAGGTCAAACTCAGTCTATATGTGAATGAGATGACACTATGTATGAACGGGCTATAACATCAGATTGGATGTATGCATTAACTGTCTGTGTCCCTCCCTCTCCCCACCAGGAGGAGATGTACATCTTCATGGAGTACTGTGATGAGGGGACCCTGGAGGAGGTGTCCAGGCTTGGCCTACAGGAACACGTCATCAGGCTGTACAGCAAACAGACCACCACGGCCATCAACGTGCTCCACGAACATGGCATCGTGCACCGAGACATCAAGGGTCAGTTAACACCTCTGACTGGGGGAGATGTCTTTCTCTCTGGCCTAATGTTGGTCTCTTAATTCAATGTCAGGGTTATGCAGACGCCTTGTAGCAGTGTTCTGAATCAGTTAATTCATTTTAGCTATAGTGACATTGGCTGGGGGTTTATGCCATCAACCCTTCCTGTGGCTCCAGTGTCATTGCCACAGCAGGAGTGGTTCTTACTGTATGGATGTCTCTATGAGCCCAGTGTCTCCCTCTCACTGTTCCTCCTCTCTCTCTTACCATAGGAGCCAACATCTTCCTGACGTCGTCAGGCTTGATCAAGCTGGGGGACTTTGGCTGTTCTGTGAAGCTGAACAATGCCCAGACCATGCCTGGAGAGGTCAACAGCACCATGGGAACGGCAGGTGAATGAGACGCATTAAGCCTTGTGTTATACACTCCATTCAGAAAGGATTCATTCCCCCTCACCCATCTACACACACTACCCCACAGTGACATGTTTCTCACCCGTCTACACACACTACCCCACAGTGACATGTTTCTCACCCATCTACACACACTACCCCACAGTGACATGTTTCTCACCCGTCTACACACACTACCCCACAGTGACATGTTTCTCACCCGTCTACACACACTACCCCACAGTGACATGTTTCTCACCCGTCTACACACACTACCCCACAGTGACATGTTTCTCACCCATCTACACACACTACCCCACAGTGACATGTTTCTCACCCGTCTACACACACTACCCCACAGTGACATGTTTCTCACCCGTCTACACACACTACCCCACAGTGACATGTTTCTCACCCGTCTACACACACTACCCCACAGTGACATGTTTCTCACCCGTCTACACACACTACCCCACAGTGACATGTTTCTCACCCGTCTACACACACTACCCCACAGTGACATGTTTCTCACCCGTCTACACACACTACCCCACAGTGACATGTTTCTCACCCGTCTACACACACTACCCCACAGTGGCATGTTTCTCACCCGTCTACACACACTACCCCACAGTGATAATGTGAACGCATGTTTACACATTTTTGCAAATGTATTGATAATTAAATAAATATCTAATTTACATAAGTATTCACACCCCTGAGTCAATACTTTATAGAAGCACCTTTGGCAATGATTACAGCTAAGTTTCTAAGAGCTTTCCACAGTTGGATAGTGCAACATTTGCCCAATTATTATTTTTCAAATTCTTCAAGCATTGTTGATTGTTGATAATTTCTAGACAACCATTTTCAGGTCTTGCCATAGATTTTCAAGCCAATTTAAGTCAAAACTTTAACTCAGCCACCCACTGTCTATCTGAGTTAGGGAGGACACCTGTATCTTTGTAGTGACTGGGTGTATTGATACACCATCCAGTGTAATTAATAACTTCATCATGATCAAAAGGATATTCGATGTCTGTTCTTTTTTTTTTTACACATCTACTATTGGGTACCCACCATTCTTTGTGAGGCATTGGAAAACCTCCCTGGTCTTTGTGGTTGAATCTGAGTTTGATATTCACTGCTGGACTGAGGGATCTTACAGATAATTGTATGTGTGGGGTACAGAGATGAGGTAGTCAATCAAAACTCATGTCAACTTCTTGATGCTACCCATCCCTATCGCGGGATCATTTGTCAGCAACCGCTGAATAGCATAGCGCAACAGTCAAAAAATATTACTAAAAAATATATTCATGAAATCATAAGTGCAATATTGCAAAACACAGCTCAGCCTTGTTAATCCACCTGTTGTCTCATATTTAGAAATGATGCTTTACAGCGAAAGCAATCCAAGCGTTTGTGTAAGTTTATCGATAGCCTAGCATAGCATTATGTACACTTAGCATCAGGAAGCTTGGTCACGAAAAGCAATCAAATTAACCGTTTACCTTTTGATTTTCAGATGTTTTCACTGACGAGACTCCCAGTTACAACAAATGTTCATTTTGTTCCATAAAGATTATTTTTATACCCAAAATACCTCCGTTCGTTTGTTTGTCGCGTTATGTTCAGAAATCCACAGGAAAGAGCGGTCACGACAACGCAGACGGAAATTCCAAATAGTCTCCATAATGTCCACAGAAATATGTCAAATGTTTTTTAGAATCATTCCTCAGGTAGTTTAATATATCAACCGAGTGTGTAGGTTTTTCAATAACAGCGGGAGGAACAATGGCCGCTTTACTCTGTAGCGCAAAAACTCACTCAGAGCCCCCACCTATCCACTTACGCAATGATCTTTCACGCTCATTTTTCAAAATAAAAGCCTTATACTATGTCTAAAGACTTGACACCTTATTAGGTAAGCCATAGAAAAATGAATCTGGTTGATATCCCTTTAAATGGGGGATAGGCATGCATAGGAATAGAAGGGTTTCAAAATAAGAGGCACTTCCTGATTGGATATTCCTCAGGGTTTCGCCTGCAATATCAGTTCTGTTATACTCAGACAATATTTTGACAGTTTTGGAAACTTGAGTGTTTTCTATCTTAATCTGTCAATTATATGCATATTCTCGCATCTGGTCCTGAGAAATAGGCCGTTTACTTTGGCAACGTTATTTTTCCAAACATAAAAATAGTACTCCCCCCTGCTAGCTTCGAGGTTAAACACTATTGCTCACAGTGAGTCCGTGCATTTTATTATGGGACTTGTAAAGCACATTTTTACTCCTGAACTTATTTAGGCTTGACTCAAGACATTTCAGCATTAAACTTTTAGACATTATCGGGTATTGTGTGTAGGCCAGTGACACAATCAGTTATGGTTGTAAGAACAAAATGTGGACAAAGTCAAGGGGTGTGAATATTTTGAAGGCCTATTATAGAACCTGTTTGTCTGCTGTGTACAACTACGTTTATTTTTGAACAATTCCAAAAAATGATTTCCTCCTGGGAGGGAAATTGTATTCTAAACTAATAGGACTTTAGTTATTAATGTCGTCACCCTCTTCTGGTAAAGGACTCACGAGGCGATATGTGAGTTTACAAAAGCCTGGGTAATTATCATAGTGAAACTTGCATTGGCATTGTTGTATCTGTTTAAATGTAATGTAGGTTGTGTCGGACCCCAGTAAGACTAGCTGTCCACCCGAATGAATAAAACAATGAATAAACAAATCTAATCAATCTCCCTGCTGTCACAATTCATACACTTATCACGATCTAAGAAGAGAGATATTTCATGTTTCAGATTATTGCTGTTCAGTTGTTAACCTGTTCTTTCCCTACTCATCAGCATATATGGCACCTGAGGTCATTACGAGGGCAAAGGGCGAAGGTCACGGGCGAGCAGCTGACATCTGGAGTTTGGGATGTGTCCTCATCGAGATGGTGACTGGGAAGGTAAGAATTTGCTCAAGGGGAGGATTGAGCAGACATTTAACCAAAAATGGTCCTCAAACAATTTCTGTTTCTAGCATTTCTACTGCTGCTGCTACCACCACCACCTAACAACCTATATACCTATTATTCATTACTACTATTATTCACCACCTATGACTTTTCTACTAGTATTATTATTCACTAGTACTACCACCACATAACACTAGCTACTTATTATTCACCACCTACAACTACTACTCACTACTATTATTATTTATTACTATTATTCACCACCTATGACTTATTTTCTACTAGTTATTATTCACTACTTTCACCACCTACGACTACTACTATTTACCACCTACGACTACTATTCACTACTACCTAACACTAGCTACTTATTATTCACTACTTTCACCACCTACGACTACTATTTACCACCTACGACTACTATTCACTACTACCTAACACTAGCTACTTATTATTCACTACTTTCACCACCTACGACTACTATTCTTCACTACTACTACCACCTAACACTAGCTACTTATTATTCACTACTACTACCAACTACTCTCACCACCTACGACTTATTATTCACTACTATTATTCACCACCTACGACTACTAGTATTATTCTATACTACTGCTTATTATTTACCACCTACGACTACTACTACTGTTCACTATATCACCTACGACTACTATTCACCACCTAAGACTTATTTTCTACTAGTTATTATTCACTACTTTCACCAGTATTATTCGCTACTACTGCCACCACTTATTATTCACCACCTACTACTATTCACTTATCACCACCTATGACTACTACTAGAATTATTCGCTACTACTATCTTCACTACTTTCTCCACCTACAATTATTAGCTACTACTATTATTCACTTTCACCACCTACGACTAGTATTATTTGCTACTATTATTCCCTACTGCTACTACTATTCACTACTACTACTACCACCACCACCTAACATTAGCTACTATTATTATTCACTACTATTATCCACCATCTGACTTATTTTCTACTAGTTATTATTCAATACTTTCACCACCTACGACTATTCATTATTCACTAGTGGAGGTCGACCGATTTTAATTAGGGACGATTTCAAGTTTTCATAACAATCAGAAATCGTTATTTTTGGACACCGATTTTTGCCTTTAAAAAAATTTTTTTTTTTTTACTAGTCAGTTAAGAACACATTCTTATTTTCAATGACGGCCTAGGAACGGTGGGTTAACTGCCTTGTTCAGGGGCAGAACGACAGATTTTCACCTTGTCAGCTCGGGGGATATAATCTTGCAACCTTACAGTTAACTAGTCCAACGCAATAACGACCTGCCTTTCTCTCGTTGCACTCCACAAGTAGCCTGCCTGTTACACAAATGCAGTAAGCCAAGGTAAGTTGCTAGCTAGCATTAAACATATCTTATAAAAAACAATCAATCATAATCACTAGTTAACTACACATGGTTGACGATATTACTAGTTATTATCTAGCGTGTCCTGCGTTGCATATAATCTGACTGAGCGGTGGTAGGCAGAAGCAGGCTCGTAAACATTCATTCAAACAGCACTTTCGGGGCGTTTTGCCAGCAGCTCTTCGTTGTGCATCAAGCATTGTGCCGTTTATGACTATCAACTTCCGAGATGAGGCTGGTGTAACTGAAGTGAAATGGCTGGCTAGTTAGCGTGCGCTAATATCATTTCAAACTTCACTCACTCTGAGCCTTTGTGGTTGTTTCCCTTGCTCTGCATGGGTAACGCTGCTTCGAAGGGTGGCTGTTGTCGTTGTGTTGCTGGTTCGAGCCCAGGGAGGAGCGAGGAGAGGGACGGAAGCTATACTGTTACACTGGCAATACTAAAGTGCCTATGAGAATATCCAAAGGTTAATGAAATACAAATGGTATAGGAGGGAAATAGTCCTATAATTCCTATAACTACAACCTAAAACTTCTTACCTGGGAATATTGAAGACTCATGTTAACAGGAACCACCAGCTTTCATGTTCTGATTAAGGAACTTAAACATTAGCTTTCTTACATAGCACATATTGCACTTTTACTTTCTTCTCCAACACTTTGTTTTTGCATTATTTAAACCAAATTGAACAGGTTTCATTATTTGAGGCTAAATTGATTATTGATGTATTATATTAAGTTAAAATAAGTGTTCATTCAGTATTGTTGTAATTGTCATTATTACAAATAAGTGTTTTTTTCTTTAAGTCTGATTAATCGGTATCGGCGTTAAAATCATAATCAGTCAACCTCTTCACTAGTATTATTCACTACTTTCACCACCGACGACTACTATTGGTATTCACTACTAGAATTATTTGCTACTTTCACCACCTACGACTGCTACTATTATTTATTATTATTCCCATCTACCACCTAACATTAGCTATTACTACTATTCACTACTGTGAATGCTTCAGAGTAGTAGAATTAGTTTGTACTATGTATTCAGGTTGTTTAAAATTTTAGTCTGATTTGAGTCTACTCCCTCGACAATCCTCAATGTCTGTTTTGTTTGTAGGCTGATTGAGGAAGTGTTGTAATCAAATGTAATCTAAACAGTGTTTAGAAAGGTTTTGTTGTCCTTCTCCCCTCTTCCACCACACAGAGGCCATGGCACGAGTATGAGCACAACTTCCAGATCATGTACAAGGTGGGTATGGGCCACAAGCCCCCCATCCCAGAGAAGCTGTCCACTGAGGGGAAGGATTTCCTGGGTCACTGTCTAGAGAGCGAGCCCAAACGACGCTGGACCGCCAGTACCCTGCTAGACCACCCCTTCGTCAAGGTTAAACACTTTTTTTCTACTTTGAAAAACATGCTGAGACATGCATACAGTTCACTGCAAGGGTAGACTTTATGCTGGCAGTCACATTGTGGTCTAACTAGATTCAATGTAAAGATCACAAGTCTAATCGAGAGCTCCTGTCTTTCAATCCCAGGTTTGCACGGATGAAGAGTGAGGGGGAACTGACACCGCTGCTCCCACGTTTACAAACTCGCACTACTGTTCATGTTGGCTAGAGATCGAAAGACGAGGGTCTTGTGAACACAGGAAATTGACTGCAGGCATATGGAGCTAAACTGAGGAACTTTAAGACATAATTTCCAATGGACGACTAAACTGGATCAATTGGATCGTGTTCCTTACAAACCAAGCGGAAGAACTGACTGCAACAGGGAGAGACACTACCTGTATCTGTTAACGTTTTGCTACAGTGTGCCCTAATGAATATGACCCTGTAGTAGTTGACTTATGTCCTGGGGAGGGCAATGTATTGTACATACTGTAATAATAGGATTGGATCCTTCCTTGTATAAACAATATTGTAAAGCTTAGATAATAAGTATAGCCACATCTTGTTGTTCTCTCACTGGTGAAGATGAGATGGAACAAGGCAAATGAGGAAGATATTGATAAACAAAAGCTATGGCACTTTAAATAACAGTTTTTTTCCTCCTTTCAGTGAGTGTACTAGGGACAGTTGAGCGCAGGGGAGATCTAAGTTCACTGCAGACATTTGGGCCTCGTTCAGTAGGCAAACGTTGTGGAACATTGCAGCTAGAAATGTTTGTTTTACATAACATCTGAATGTTACACAATGTTGTGCCCTTCTGAACGTGCCCCAGGTCTGGTCGAGGCAGTCTGAAGTCTTACCTTCAGTCGTTTGATGAGGTGAGTGTCGTTGCACAGAAGCAGGGGATGCTGTACTTAGTGCCAAAACATTTTTTTTACATTTTAAATCCAACAATGACTGAGGGTGTTATCATCCATATCAGGTGAACGGTTTACAAATTACAGCACTTTTTGGACATTGGGGGGGGACTAGAGGGCCAAAGTATTGGGACAAATTCACTTATGTATAAAGAAAATGACGTTTTTGGTCCCATATTCATAGCACTACATCAAGCTTGTGACCAAACTTATTGGATAATGAGTGAAAGTTCACCACAAATGTCATACCCCCAAGACATGCTAACGTCTCATTATTGTAATGGCGAGACGTTAGCTTGTGCGGTGACCTCACTCATCATTATCCGAAAGTGTGTAGAAATATTGTATTTTTTACAATAAGTGACTCCAATGACACCAGCTTGTTATAGTCCTTGTGTGCTATAAATATTGGACCAAATACTGACTACTTTAATAAACAAGTGAATTTGTCCCAATACTTTTGGTTCTCCAAAATGTACAAAAAGTGCTGTATTTCTAAAATGGTTCACCCGATATGGATGAAAATACCTTTAAATTAAAGCTGACCGTCTGCACTTTAACCTCGGTCATTGTTTGATTTTGAGTCCATAAGAAACAATGATTCACTAATTACGGAGGACACTGTATAATAAACTATTTCCACACATACATTAAATTAACAATCAAAGGCTGTGGGGAAGAGTCTAGGAAGGAAAGAGTTTTTTTATATTTTTGGTGGATTTGTTTTAAAATCGTTTTTATTTCGTCTTTCTGAGGATCCCATTTTTACAGTTGGAGATTAAGCTTATGTCCAAACTGGCACCCTAATATAGTGCACTATATGGAAGAGGGTGCCATTTGGGATGTAGAGGATATGGGCAGCACTGATTGGTTGACAGAGTCAGACAGGTGTGTTCCGATTGGAGAACCACGGAACTGAAGCATATCCAACCGAGGAGAGAGACAAAGGTCCGATCTCACTCCCTGCTGCTGAATGCACACACACTTTCTGGTCCTCTGCTGCTCCTAGTGTTTGCTATGTACAAACAATATTAAATCGTTAAGAAATGCTGTGTGAGATTAGTTTGTCATGTCCTAGATTCAAACATAACATGTTAATGTTTACACAGGAGCTTAATAGAAGGGACTGCCTGCGTTTGTACGTACACACTGCTGAAACTAAAGCCAGCATCAAACTGAAGTGGGCTTATCTGGTACTTCAGAATCTCATATGTGCAAAAAAGTTATACATTTTGAATCGAGTCCATTCTCATCACAACACACTTTAGTCATACATGTTGATGTATGGTAAGGACAAAGACAGATGCCCTGAACCTACAGTGCAGTCAGACCCCTTGACTTTTTCCACATTGTTACGTTACCTTATTCTAAACTGGATGAAATAAAATAAAAACTCAATGGCCCATAATTAAAGTGAAAACATACCGGATTCAGAACTTTTGCCATGAGACTCAATTGAGCTCAGGTGCATCCTGTTTCCATTGATCATCCTTGAGCTATTTCTACAACTTGATTGAGTCCACCTGTGGTAAATTGATTGGACATGATTTGGAAAGGCACACCCGTCTATATAAAGTCCCACAGTTGACAGTGCAAAAACCCGTAGAGTTCCGAGACAGGATTGTGTCGAGGCACAAATCTGCGGTTGGGTACCAAAACATTTCTGCAGCATTGAAGAACCAAGAACACATTGGCCTCCATTCTTAAAATGGATGTTTGGAACCACCAAGACTCTTCCTTCCTAGAGCTGGCTGCCCAGCCAAACTGACCAATCGGGGGAGAAGGGCATTGGTCAGGAAGGTGACCAAGAACCCAATCCATTTTAGAATAAGGCTGTAACGTAATCTGGAAAAGGTCATGGGGTCTAAATACTTTTAATGCACGGTATGTGTTTCGGTGCAGTATATTCATGTACTGGCAAGAGGAAGACTGCTGCAGCACCTTCCACCCTTGTCGTACTTGAGTTGAATGCAGTGCCATCTCAGACCAGCAACATTCTTTCTTTGGAATTAATTTTCTGCTGGAGGTGAACTGTGCTGTAGGTATGAGATTGGTAATGTGTGTGGTCCCTGGGAGCTGGGAAGGATCTTGCAGTTGTAAGGCCATCTCAGTTAAGTGGGACTCCATAGCTGGAGCTTCTCTTAATCTCAGTCTGTCCAATCATCCAGCGCACACCAACCGACACTGAGAATGGAATAGAGGAATGTGATGAACATACTGTATGCTGAGGCGAATATTATGAAGTCTGTGGTTACAGTATCCAGTGGAATGTTTGATAAACTTTTTCAACTGTATGATTTGTGCCAACACTATCGTGTAAGCGATACCAACCAATGGCATTACAGGCATGCTCATGCCATATTATTCAAGAGGAAGGAACAATCGGTTCTCGCTGTTGATCAGTTTCAAAATATTTTGTAAACAATGGATAAGATTGAGAATGTACTAAAAATACCTTTTAGCAAGAGTTAGTCAAAGTACCCCTGTTTTTAAGGCGAGTTGTCACGAAAAAGGAAACCGGGCTTGCAGTTGATGTACGACGCCTCCTGGCGGCCATGTTGGAAGACCACATTAATTATTGTGACTGCCTAAAACTAGTTGATTCATCACCACAGTCCTTTCTCTAGAGTAACAAGGCAGCAAAGACAACGGGGGGGAGGAATGTTTACAGATTTGCCGCAATCATGAAACACCGTTGGTGAGAAGTCTCAAGAACTGTCAGAAAAGTTAGGAAACCATCTGACCGTCAAGCCCTCAATCCAGACAGCTGTCAGTAACAGGCCTGCTACTGTACGATTAATTCATTACTGGTAAATCAAGTCAGATTTGACTAGCTGTTATGCTAACAACACTAAATGAAACCATTAGACTGCAAGCTAGTGGTTAGCAAGTGTCATGTGAGTTTAACATTTTGGAGAAGCCATTTATCACCATAAAGGCACCTTTATAACAAAGGATTGAATGCCTCCATCGCATTTGCAGACTAATGTAAGCCTAGATATAGGCCATATCAGAGACGTTTCCTTTGTACGGGATTTTATTTCACCAGGTAGGCCAGTTAAGAACAAGTTCTCGTTTACAACTGCGACCTGGTCAAGATAATGTATAGCAGTGCGACGAAAAGAGTTAAACATGGAATAAACAAACGTACAGTCAATAATACAATAGAAAAATATGTATACAGTGTGTGCAAATGGGGTAAGGAGGTAAAGTGGCCTTTGATAAACAATTCGATTACCCATACGAGAAAAGAAAAGTGCGGTATGCTGTAAATAATGCGTCCAAAATACCAGTTTCAAAACTGCAAATCTTTTTTTTGTAAGGGTGGATAAATGAGCAGAATTGTGTTTTTAATACGATGGTAGCCTAGGCCTACTCTACTAAACACTGACAACAGATGAATAAATACGACCTTGTCTTGAATGCAACCAGCTTGTCAAAAGTATTTTTTTTGCATTTAACCTTCTGCCTAAATTCTAATCTGCCAAGAAATGTCATGACGTTAATGTGACAATAGCTGGATTCCTTCTAGCCATGACCATGAAAAGGGTAGACGCAAATTGTACAATATGACCTACATATGGAGATCATTGTTGTCCAAAACAATAAAAATCCTCCAGTGATTATCATATGATTATTCAGAAGAGGGAGAATGTATGGACATTACAGGGCAAAGACCTCAATGTGCCAAGACAACCTGCTGTGTGACTGACTATTTGTTCCAGTCCAACAATAGATTGAATCTTTATGACAAACACCTGAATGAATTCGTCTTAACATCAGGTGTGCTTTTCATTTGTTTATGTACTGTAGGTTCACCAGCTGACCTCAAGACACCCATGTGGATGGGATTCCCACTGAAGATGAAATGCTGCAGCATCAGTTTCTACTACTTGGTCACTTTCCAGATATGAAAAGGAGACAACCCTCACTTATACGATATGGTTGTCATATGCTGTGGTTAACCTGAATGATTCTGTTGTGCCATTTGAGTAGAGCACCTTCACCTCGTCGTCATGACAAAAGTGCCCCCTATATATATCAAATGTAATGTGCAACATGTAAAAGACTTGTTGATATTGTTGTCTGGGTGAATTGAATCGTCTCATCTCTGAGGAGACGAGCACCATTGAATAAAAGTATTTCTTATAGACAACTTTTATTTCTTTGTCTATGCGCAATGTGTTTAAATTGTAATGTAATTGTGGTAGTCTTAGGCTAACCATCTTCATTATCACAGTGCCACAGCTGTTCTGAGAAAAGTATCTGGCATTGGACTTGGTAGTTGTGTGTTTTAAGCTAATGATCACATCTCACCACCTAGATTACAAGGGTTGGATTTGAACCAAAGCATGTACAAAATCCAGTATAATGATTAGCCTCATACATTTTCTAATGGTATGGTTTTTAAATTGATAACATAGCTGAACAATATGTAAAGTGTGGGAGTTAAGCTATTCTTTGCTTCAGATGCAATGTCAAGGGGTGCATAGCAAATGCCCATAAGGATAATGCCATCATACTGTAGGCCAGTGGTTCCAAACTCCAGTCCTTGAGTACCCCAACAGTACAGTTTTATTGTAGCCCCAGACAAACACTGGATTCAACTTGTCAACTAAATCATCAGGCCCTCTGAGTTGAATCAGGTATGTTTGTCTGGGGCTACAATGTGTGGTGTTGTGGAAACTGGAGGACGGAAGTTGGGAACCACTGCTGCATGCCATTACCAGCTACAAAATGGGTTCACATGGCTGATATCCTGAGAAATAGTGAGTCAAAAACAACTCATCGTAGAATTTATGACTGAACAAAAAGGTCATGTTCATTTGAGAATACAACAGAATTGTGATCTGTGATTAAGCAACACTAGTTCATCTTGAAAAATAGTTGAATTAAAACAAGTTTAAACACAGCTTACATGCACAGTTTGAAATTATATGAAAGTGTTGATTCTTTGAATATGACTTCCTAAAATGTCTAACCTTAACATGTAAGTTAACGGTTGTTACTAAAACAATGCCAGGTGAAGAAAAACATGTCCATCTCCACTGCAATGGAGGTTGGTGGCACTTTAAATGGGGAGAACAGGCTCATGGTAACAGCTGGAGTGGCATGGTATTAAGTACATGGTTTCCATGTGTTTGATGCCATTCCATTCACTCAGTTCCAGGCATTATGAGCTGTTCTCCCCTCCACACACTTGATTATTAACTACTTTTCAAATCAAATTTTATTTGTCACATGGACATGGTTAGCAGATGTTAATGCGAGTGTAGCGAAATGCTTGTGCTTCCAGTTCTGACAATGCAGTAATAACCAACAAGTAATCGAACTAACAATTCCAAAACTAATTTCTTATACACTGTGTAAGGGGATAAACAATATGTACATAAAGATATGAATGAGTGATGGTGCAGAGCAGCATATGCAAGATACAGTAGATGGTATCGAGTACAGTATATACATATGAGATGAGTATGTAAACAGTGGCATAGTTAAAGTGGCTAGTGATACATGTATTACATAAGGATGCAGTAGATGATAGAGTACAGTGTATACATATGAGATGAATAATGTAGGGTATGTAAACATTATATTAGGTAGCATTGTTTAAAGTGGCTAGTGATATATTTTACATCCTTTCCCATCAATTCCCATTATTGAAGTGGCTGGAGTTGAGTCAGTGTGTTGGCAGCAGCCACTCAATGTTAATGTCAATCATCTCCTTAATTTTGTTGACGTTGAGTGTGAGGTTATTGTCCTGACACCACACTCCGAGGGCCCTCACCTCCTCCCTGTAGGCCGTCTCGTCGTTGTTGGTAATCAAGCCTACCACTGTTGTGTCGTCCGCAAACTTGATTGAGTTGGAGGCGTGCGTTGCCGCGCAGTCGTGGGTGAACAGGGAGTACAGGAGAGGGCTCAGAACGCACACTTGTGGGGCCCCAGTGTTGAGGATCAGCGGGGTGGAGATGTTGTTGCCTACCCTCACCACCTGGGGGCGGCCCGTCAGGAAGTCCAGTACCCAGTCGCACAGGGCAGGGTCGAGACCCAGGGTCTCGAGCTTGATGACGAGCTTGGAGGGTACTATGGTGTTAAATGCCGAGCTGTAGTCGATGAACAGCATTCTCACATAGGTATTCCTCTTGTCCAGATGGGTTAGGGCAGTGTGCAGTGTGGTTGAGATTGCGTCGTCTGTGGACCTATTTGGGCGGTAAGCAAATTGGAGTGGGTCTAGGGTGTCAGGTAGGGTGGAGGTGATATGGTCCTTGACTAGTCTCTCAAAGCACTTCATGATGACGGAAGTGAGTGCTACGGGGCGGTAGTCGTTTAGCTCAGTTACCTTAGCTTTCTTGGTAACAGGAACAATGGTGGCCCTCTTGAAGCATGTGGGAACAGCAGACTGGTATAGGGATTGATTGAATATGTCCGTAAACACACCAGCCAGCTGGTCTGCGCATGCTCTGAGGGCGCGGCTGGGGATGCCGTCTGGGCCTGCAGCCTTGCGAGGGTTAACACGTTTAAATGTTTTACTCACCTCTGCTGCAGTGAAGGAGAGACCGCATGTTTCCGTTGCAGGCCGTGTCAGTGGCACTGTATTGTCCTCTAAGCGGGCAAAAAAGTTAGTTAGTCTGCCTGGGAGCAAGACATCCTGGTCCGTGACTGAGCTGGATTTATTCTTATAGTCCGTGATTGACTGTAGACCCTGCCACATACCTCGTGTCTGAGCCGTTGAATTGAGATTCTACTTTGTCTCTATACTGATGCTTAGCTTGTTTGATAGCCTTACAGAGGGAATAGCTGCACTGTTTGTATTCAGTCATATTACCAGTCACCTTGCCCTGATTAAAAGCAGCGGTTCACACTTTCAGTTTCCCGCGAATGCTGCCATCAATCCACGGTTTCTGGTTAGGGAATGTTTTAAATCGTTGCTATGGGAACGACATCTTCAACGCACATTCTAATGAACTCGCACACCGAATCAGCGTATTCGTCAATGTTGTTGCCGGACGCAATACGAAACATGTCCCAGTCCACGTGATGGAAGCCGTCTTGGAGTGTGGAATCAGCTTGGTCGGACCAGCGTTGGACAGACCTCAGCGTGGGAGCTTCTTGTTTCAGTTTCTGTCTGTAGGCAGGGATCAGCAAAATGGAGTCGTGGTCAGCTTTTCCGAAAGGGGGGCAGGGCAGGGCCTTATATGCATCGCGGAAGTTAGAGTAACAGTGATCCAAGGTTTTGCCTGCCCTGGTGGCGCAATCGATATGCTGATACATTTTAGGGAGTCTTGTTTTCAGATTAGCCTTGTTAAAATCCCTAGCTACCATGAATGCAGCCTCAGGATGTATAGATTCCGGTTTGCAAAGAGTCAAATAAAGTTCGTTCAGAGCCATCGATGTGTCTGCTTGGGGGGGAATATATACGGCTGTGATTATAATCGAAGAGAATTCTCTTGGTAGATAATGCGGTCTGCATTTGATTGTGAGGAATTCTAAATCAGGTGAACAGAAGGATTTGAGTTCCTGTATGTTTCTGTGATCACACCACGTCTCGTTGGCCATAAGGCATACGCCCCCGCCCCTCTTCTTTCCAGAAAGGTGTTTGTTTCTGTCGGCGCGATGCGTGGAGAAACCCGCTGGCTGCACCGCCACCGAGAGAGTCTCTCCAGTGAGCCATGTTTCCGTGAAGCAAAGAACGTTACAGTCTCTGATGTCCCTCTGGAATGCTACCCTTGCTCGGATTTCATCAACCCTGTTGTCAAGAGACTGGACATTGGCGAGAAGAATGCTAGGAAGTGGGGCACGATGTGCCCGTCTACGTAGTCTGACCAGAAGACCGCCTCGCTTCCCTCTTTTACGAAGTCGTTTTTTTGGGTCGCCGGCAGGGATCCATTCCGTTGTCATGTTTGAAAGGCAGAACACAGGATCCGCTTCGCGAAAGTCATATTCTTGGTAGGTTAGGTTTGACACATTGAATCAGGTGTGTTGGTAGTACTGGAACAGAAGCCTGCACCCCCAGCAGGGTTGCCCTGTTCCAGTTGTAAAATGTTTATACATGTGTCACTTTTAAACTATTTTTGCTAACATACTGTAGGTATACATAGTCCATGGCATACAAGGCTGTACCGGTACTCTCTTGGGACATTCATCTGCAGACGGATACATAGCGCTCTGTAGCTGAGTACAGAAAACAACCAAAGAAACAGGCTTCATTGTACTCTAATTAGACAGCACTGAATATTATGTTGAAATATCTCTGTCAGTTTCTTGCTAGGGACTCGAACTGGAGAATAGTTTGAGGTCTTCCCACAAAGGTCCTTACCCTATCCAGAGTAGACTACTCTCCCTTCTCTGACAGTTGGAACAGCTAGCTAATCATTTCACGATCTATGGCTGTTAGCTAGCAAACTGGTGATATTTAATTCACGTAGCTCGCTACACAGTATGTAATGCTAGCTAACATTATGTTAGCCTGCACACTAAGTTTCTGTAGCAAACGAGCTAGCTAATAACACAGTTTTTGATCATTTTCAAAATATATTTACTTACTTGAATAGGTTCTCCCACTGCCTTCATTTTCTGGGTCCTTAGAAAAACGAAATAATGGGCAATCTTCCCCAAAGTTTTTGGTGGTAGCAAAACGCAGCTAGCCATGTGGACGACTGAAGGAATTCCAACATGGCGCTTGGTGTGGTTGCTAGGTGATGTGTGACGCAACTGCAAGCCCTCTATAGTGAACTTGAATAATTTTGGTCTCAAGGGACAGATTTGGCTCGGGGACCACTAGTTGATGACCTCTGAAATATATACCAATAAGACCAACCTGCAGAGCAGAAGGCCACAGTGGCCAGTATGGTGAGAATAGACCCAGAGAGGACCAGCTGGACCAGGAGGAGGTAGAGGGGGTATAGGAGAAGGCAGGTCCAGCCTATCCAGTTGATCAGGGCCCAGGGTCCACGCAGAGGGGTGACTACAGGGCCAGGGAAACACCCGGTGTGGCTGTAGTCCTCCTGGAACTGGTCCTAGAAGCACAATACATGAGCACATCATAACCTAACAAACAGGAGCATAGTCCATTGGCTTCACTGCCATAACCACAAGGAAGTGGGAAGGGAGGGGTTCAAAGTCCTTAAAGCTGTATTTTTGTGGATCTCTTTAATGCAGTGCAATTTAGTACTAATCTCAATGGGCCAAAAAGTACATGTTCCAGATTGTGCATGTGCTGCTCCCATGTTGTGTTGCTGCCTTGCTATGTTGTGGTTTTAGGTCTCTCTTTATGTAGTGTTGTTGTGATAAGTGTTTTGTCCTACATTTATTCTATTTATTTTAATCCCAGGCCCCCGTCCCCACAGGAGGCCTTTCGACAGGCCGTCATTGTAAATAAGATTGTGTTCTTAACGGACTTGCCTAGTTAAATAGAATAATAATACATTGATGAAAGTGTTTGGGTCGTAACTTGGTTAATATATATATATATATGTTTAAATGGACATTTTAACATTGTCTCCAAGAGCACATGTTCAAATTGATTAAAAAAACAAGTTTCCATCTCAGGAGGTTGAATAAAATGTTTTATATGGTGTGACAAAGTGACAAATAAAGTAACAGGGTTGACAATTTCTTCTTCAAATGAGCCATAAATCCCCCTGGGACGGGGGAATGGAAACTTTTGTGCAACGGAGTGGCAATTGAATTGCAAGCTTCACAAAATGGTTTTAATTGTTAAAACATTTCTAGCCTGTCTATCTATGGGTAACAGGGTTAACGTGTTATGCTCAACTGGCTCAGTTTCCCACCAAAAAATGCCAAAAAGTGTAGAATCAGCTTTTACACTATGATCTCATTATTCGATGTTCAATGGAAAACATTTTTTTAAAGGAATAGTTTCACCATATTAAAGCGAGAGTTCAGGTCACTTAACAGGGTTGACCAGAAAATGAGGGACAGACATAAATGCTGAACTTTGGCACTTTAGCGAGACTTTATTCATTAAAAAAATCATATTTACTGAATTCGCCATGTGGTCTATATTAAAAGGGCACTTAATTTAATAAAACATGCTTTTAAAATCCAATACACGTGCACAATTTCCACTTAAAATATCAAAGGGACGCAAGAGGCACTTGTAGAATGACATGGCAATTTACATAATATAAATACGTGTAAATTAAGCGAGTTTGAGCTTAGTCCTTGGTGCTTACTGCACTCCAAAGAGCTGGCTGTTCAAAAACATAAAGCTCTATCTAATCTAATCCAGATGCATGACACTATAAGAACACAATGAATCAAACTAACAGGGGCCAGTTTATCAGAAAGAGTTTGGTGCAATGTTTGTGAATTAAACATTGGGGACAGAACAAAGTTATAATGTGAAGAGTAGATATTGACATTAAACTAATGTAAATGGAGAGTTTTAGTTTTGTCCTTGTTTTTGTTTTTATTCCTTTAATAGTGAACAAATAGATGCAAACTCTGCACCTTGTGCCAATGCTTAGTTGGTAAATCTGGTCCATAGTGTGAGCTCTCTCCTCAATTATAACACTACCTTCTCCTGGTAGAGTTTGTGAAGCCAGGAAGAACATTCAGCTTCATCTTCTGGTACGGACTCCAGAGGGATTCTCCTAGAAATGGGGAGGCATAAGAGACGGGGAGGCATAAGAGACGGGGAGGCATGAGGCATAAGAGACGGGGAGGCATGAGGCATAAGAGACGGGGAGGCATGAGGCATAAGAGACGGGGAGGCAGAAGAGGCGGGGAGGCAGAAGAGACGGGGAGGCAGAAGAGACGGGGAGGCAGAAGAGACGGGGAGGCAGAAGAGACGGGGAGGCATAAGAGACGGGGAGGCAGAAGAGACGGGGAGGCAGAAGAGACGGGGAGGCATAAGAAGCGGGGAGGCATAAGAGGCGGGGAGGCATAAGAGGCGGGGAGGCATAAGAGGCGGGGAGGCATAAGAGGCATAAGAGGCGGGGAGGCATAAGAGGCATAAGAGGCGGGGAGGCATAAGAGACGGGGAGGCAGAAGAGGCGGGGAGGCAGAAGAGGCGGGGAGGCAGAAGAGACGGGGAGGCAGAAGAGACGGGGAGGCATAAGAGACGGGGAGGCATAAGAGACGGGGAGGCATAAGAGACGGGGAGGCATAAGAGGCATAAGAGGCGGGGAGGCATAAGAGGCGGGGAGGCATAAGAGGCGGGGAGGCATAAGAGGCATAAGAGGCGGGGAGGCATAAGAGACGGGGAGGCATAAGAGGCAGGGAGGCATAAGAGGCGGGGAGGCATAAGAGGCGGGGAGGCATAAGAGGCGGGGAGGCATAAGAGGCATAAGAGACGGGGAGGCAGAAGAGGCGGGGAGGCATAAGAGGCATAAGAGACGGGGAGGCAGAAGAGGCGGGGAGGCAGAAGAGGCGGGGAGGCAGAAGAGGCGGGGAGGCAGAAGAGGCGGGGAGGCTGAAGAGGCGGGGAGGCATAAGAGGCGGGGAGGCATAAGAGGCGGGGAGGCATAAGAGACGGGGAGGCAGAAGAGGCGGGGAGGCAGAAGAGGCGGGGAGGCATAAGAGGCGGGGAGGCATAAGAGGCGGGGAGGCATAAGAGGCGGGGAGGCATAAGAGGCGGGGAGGCATAAGAGACGGGGAGGCATAAGAGACGGGGAGGCATAAGAGGCATAAGAGACGGGGAGGCATAAGAGGCGGGGAGGCACAAGAGGCGGGGAGGCACAAGAGGCGGGGAGGCACAAGAGGCGGGGAGGCACAAGAGGCGGGGAGGCACAAGAGGCGGGGAGGCACAAGAGGCAGAAGAGACGGGGAGGCAGAAGAGGCGGGGAGGCACAAGAGGCGGGGAGGCACAAGAGGCGGGGAGGCAGAAGAGGCAGAAGAGACGGGAGGCAGAAGAGGCGGGAGGCAGAGGCGGGGAGGCACAAGAGGCGGGGAGGCACAAGAGGCGGGGAGGCACAAGAGGCGGGGAGGCAGAAGAGGCGGGGAGGCACAAGAGGCGGGGAGGCACAAGAGGCGGGGAGGCACAAGAGGCAGAAGAGACGGGGAGGCAGAAGAGGCGGGGAGGCAGAAGAGGCGGGGAGGCAGAAGAGGCGGGGAGGCAGAAGAGGCGGGGAGGCACAAGAGGCGGGGAGGCACAAGAGGCGGGGAGGCACAAGAGACGGGGAGGCACAAGAGACGGGGAGGCAGAAGAGACGGGGAGGCAGAAGAGGCGGGGAGGCAGAAGAGGCGGGGAGGCACAAGAGGCGGGGAGGCACAAGAGGCGGGGAGGCACAAGAGGCAGAAGAGACGGGGAGGCAGAAGAGGCGGGGAGGCAGAAGAGGCGGGGAGGCAGAAGAGGCGGGGAGGCAGAAGAGGCGGGGAGGCACAAGAGGCGGGGAGGCACAAGAGGCGGGGAGGCACAAGAGACGGGAGGCACAAGAGACGGGGAGGCAGAAGAGACGGGGAGGCAGAAGAGGCGGGGAGGCAGAAGAGGCGGGGAGGCAGAAGAGGCGGGGAGGCAGAAGAGGCACAAGAGGCGGGGAGGCACAAGAGGCGGGGAGGCAGAGGCGGGAGGCACAGAGGCGGGGAGGCACAAGGGCGGGGAGGCACAAGAGGCGGGGAGGCACAAGAGGCGGGGAGGCACAAGAGGCGGGGAGGCACAAGAGGCGGGGAGGCACAAGAGGCGGGGAGGCAGAAGAGACGGGAAGGCAGAAGAGACGGGGAGGCATGGGAGGCATAAGAGACGGGGAGGCATAAGAGACGGGGAGGCATAAGAGACGGGGAGGCATAAGAGGCAGAAGAGGCGGGGAGGCAGAAGAGGCGGGGAGGCAGAAGAGGCGGGGAGGCAGAAGAGGCGGGGAGGCAGAAGAGGCGGGGAGGCAGAAGAGACGGAGAGGCAGAAGAGACGGAGAGGCAGAAGAGACGGAGAGGCAGAAGAGACGGGGAGGCATGGGAGGCATAAGAGACGGGGAGGCATAAGAGACGGGGAGGCATAAGAGACGGGGAGGCATAAGAGACGGGGAGGCATAAGAGACGGGGAGGCATAAGAGACGGGGAGGCATAAGAGGCAGAAGAGGCGGGGAGGCAGAAGAGGCGGGGAGGCAGAAGAGGCGGGGAGGCAGAAGAGACGGGGAGGCAGAAGAGACGGGGAGGCAGAAGAGACGGGGAGGCAGAAGAGACGGGGAGGCATGGGAGGCATAAGAGACGGGGAGGCATAAGAGACGGGGAGGCATAAGAGACGGGGAGGCATAAGAGACGGGGAGGCATAAGAGGCGGGGAGGCATAAGAGGCGGGGAGGCATAAGAGGCGGGGAGGCATAAGAGGCACAAGAGGCGGGGAGGCAGAAGAGGCGGGGAGGCAGAAGAGGCGGGAAGGCATAAGAGACGGGGAGGCATAAGAGGCGGGGAGGCATAAGAGGCGGGGAGGCATAAGAGGCATAAGAGACGGGGAGGCATAAGAGACGGGGAGGCATAAGAGGCATAAGAGACGGGGAGGCATAAGAGGCGGGAGGCAGGAGAGACGGGAGGCAGGAGAGACGGGGAGGCAGGAGAGACGGGGGAGGCAGGAGAGGCATAAGAGACGGGGAGGCAGGAGAGGCGGGGAGGCAGGAGAGACGGGGAGGCAGGAGAGACGGGGAGGCGGGGAGGCATAAGAGGCGGGGAGGCATAAGAGGGGGAGGCAGAGAGGCAGAAGAGACGGGGAGGCAGAAGAGACGGGGAGGCAGAAGAGACTGGGAGGCAGAAGAGACTGGGAGGCAGAAGAGACGGGGAGGCAGAAGAGACGGGGAGGCAGAAGAGACGGGGAGGCAGAAGAGACGGGGAGGCAGAAGAGACGGGGAGGCAGAAGAGACGGGGAGGCAGAAGAGGCAGAAGAGACGGGGAGGCATAAGAGACGGGGAGGCATAAGAGACGGGGAGGCATAAGAGACGGGGAGGCATAAGAGACGGGGAGGCAGAAGAGGCAGAAGAGACGGTGAGGCAGAAGAGACGGGGAGGCAGAAGAGACGGGGAGGCAGAAGAGACGGGGAGGCAGAAGAGACGGGGAGGGATGGGAGGCAGAAGAGGCGGGGAGGCAGAAGAGGCGGGGAGGCGGGGAGGCAGAAGAGGCGGGGAGGCATAAGAGGCATAAGAGACGGGGAGGCATTAGAGGCATAAGAGACGGGGAGGCATAAGAGACGGGGAGGCAGAAGAGACGGGGAGGCAGAAGAGACGGGGAGGCATTAGAGGCATAAGAGACGGGGAGGCATAAGAGACGGGGAGGCATAAGAGACGGGGAGGCATAAGAGACGGGGAGGCATAAGAGGCATAAGAGACGGGGAGGCAGAAGAGGCATAAGAGACGGGGAGGCAGAAGAGGCATAAGAGGCGGGGAGGCATAAGAGGCGGGGAGGCATAAGAGGCGGGGAGGCAGAAGAGGCATAAGAGACGGGGAGGCAGAAGAGGCATAAGAGACGGGGAGGCATTAGAGGCATAAGAGACGGGGAGGCATAAGAGACGGGGAGGCATAAGAGACGGGGAGGCATAAGAGACGGGGAGGCAGAAGAGACGGGGAGGCAGAAGAGACGGGGAGGCAGAAGAGACGGGGAGGCATGGGAGGCATAAGAGACGGGGAGGCATAAGAGGCGGGGAGGCAGAAGAGGCGGGGAGGCAGGAGAGGCGGGGAGGCAGGAGAGGCGGGGAGGCAGGAGAGGCGGGGAGGCAGGAGAGGCGGGGAGGCAGGAGAGGCGGGGAGGCAGGAGAGGCGGGGAGGCAGGAGAGGCGGGGAGGCATAAGAGGCAGAAGAGGCGGGGAGGCATAAGAGGCGGGGAGGCATAAGAGGCGGGGAGGCATAAGAGGCGGGGAGGCATAAGAGGCGGGGAGGCATAAGAGGCGGGGAGGCATAAGAGGCGGGGAGGCATAAGAGGCGGGGAGGCATAAGAGGCAGAAGAGGCGGGGAGGCAGAAGAGGCATAAGAGACGGGGAGGCAGAAGAGGCGGGGAGGCATAAGAAGCGGGGAGGCATAAGAGACGGGGAGGCATAAGAGACGGGGAGGCATAAGAGACGGGGAGGCATAAGAGACGGAGAGGCATAAGAGGCGGAGAGGCATAAGAGGCATAAGAGACGGGGAGGCAGAAGAGGCGGGGAGGCAGAAGAGGCGGGGAGGCAGAAGAGGCGGGGAGGCAGAAGAGGCGGGGAGGCAGGGGAGGCATAAGAGGCATAAGAGACGGGGAGGCAGAAGAGGCGGGGAGGCAGAAGAGGCGGGGAGGCAGAAGAGACGGGGAGGCAGAAGAGACGGGGAGGCAGAAGAGACGGGGAGGCATGGGAGGCAGAAGAGACGGGGAGGCATGGGAGGCAGAAGAGACGGGGAGGCATGGGAGGCAGAAGAGACGGGCAGGCATAAGAGACGGGGAGGCATAAGAGACGGGGAGGCATAAGAGACGGGGAGGCATAAGAGGCATAAGAGACGGGGAGGCATAAGAGACGGGGAGGCATAAGAGACGGGGAGGCATAAGAGGCATAAGAGACGGGGAGGCATGGGAGGCATAAGAGACGGGGAGGCATAAGAGACGGGGAGGCATAAGAGGCATAAGAGACGGGGAGGCATAAGAGGCATTAGAGGCGGGGAGGCATGGAGGCAGGAGAGACGGGGAGGCAGGAGAGGCGGGGAGGCAGAAGAGGCGGGGAGGCAGAAGAGGCGGGGAGGCAGAAGAGGCGGGGAGGCAGAAGCAGGCAGAAGAGGCGGGGAGGCAGAAGAGGCATAAGAGACGGGGAGGCATAAGAGGCGGGGAGGCATAAGAGGCGGGGAGGCATAAGAGGCATAAGAGGCGGGGAGGCATAAGAGGCGGGGAGGCAGAAGAGGCAGAAGAGGCGGGGAGGCAGAAGAGGCAGAAGAGGCGGGGAGGCAGAAGAGGCAGAAGAGGCGGGGAGGCAGAAGAGGCAGAAGAGGCGGGGAGGCAGAAGAGGCGGGAGAGGCGGGGAGGCAGGAGAGGCTTTCAGCTGTCCAATTCAATAGAACTTTATGGTCCATTAAAATACACTGAAAAAATATAAACGTAACAAGTGTTGTTCCCAAGTTTCATGAGCTGAAATAAAAGATCCCAGAAATGTTCCATACGCACAAGAAGCTCATTTCTCTAAAATGTTGAACACATTTGGTTACATCCCTGTTAGTGACCATTTCTCCTTTGCCAAGATAATCCATCCACTTGACAGGTATTGCATATCAAGAAGCTGATTAAAGAGCATCATTATTACCCAGTTGCACCTTGTGCTGGGGACAATAAAAGTCCACTAAAAATGTGCACATACACACAATTCAACAGATCTGAAGTTGAATGAGAGTGCAATTGGCATGATTACTGCAGGAATGTCCACCAAAGCTGTTGCCAGAGAATGTAATGTTTATTTCTCTACCATAAGCCGACTGCAATGTAATTTTAGAGAATTTGGCAGTACATCCAACCGGCCTCACAACCCCAGACCACATGTATGGTGTTGTTTGGGCAAGCGGTTTGCTGATGTCAACGTTGTGAACGGAGTGCCCCATGGTGACAGTGGGGTTATGGCATGGGCAGGCATAAGCTACCGTGATGAGATCCTGAGGCCCATTGTCGTGCCATTCCTCTGCCACCATCCCCTCATGTATCAGCAGGATACTTCATTTTTTAAATTACCTTTATTTAACTAGGCAATCAGTTAAGACCAAATTCTTATTTATAATGACAGCCTAGGAACAGTGGGTTAAATGCCTTGTTCAAGGGTAGAACGGCAGATTTTTTACCTTGCTAGATCGAATCGCTGAGCTGATAACTAGGCTACCTGCCGCCCCAATGTCACATATTGAGCATGTTTGGGATGCTCTGGATCTACATGTATGACATCATATTCCAGTTCCCACCAATATGCAGCAACTTCGCACAGCCATTGAACAAGAATGGAACAACATTCCACAATCAACAGCCAGATCAACTCTATGCGATGGAGATGCGTCTGGCTGCATGAGGCAAATGGTGACCACACCAGATACTGACTGGGTTTCTGAACCATGCCCCCACCTTTAAGGTATCTGTGACCAACAGTTTCATATCCGTGTTCCCAGTCGTGAAATCCAGATTAGGGCCTAATGAATTTATTTCAATTGACCGATTTCCTCATATAAACTGTAAGTCAGCAAAATCTTTGAAATTGTTGAATGCTACGTTTATATTTTTGTTCAGTATTAGTCCAATAAACCAATATGAGGGCCTTGAGATCAGTGAGTTTAGCCTCTAACTAATGGCCATCCCAGGTTCCACTCACAGCCAAGCTTGCGATAGAAAAATGCAGGCTGAAATGAATTATTATATACCTTATGTATAAATCTGGATGATATTTTTTCCCGTTGATAACTCCCAGCAAGGTTGGTGTTTCGTTGTTTCTGAAATTTAGTGTACAACAGTAGACCGCAGCAACTGAAGGGGTAACAGACACAAAAACATTAAGTTGTCAAAAGATCATTGGCATCAGACTTTATCCAAAATAATGGGGATATACAATCATGACATGTGTAGAATTTGGTTATTCTGGAGCTCCCAGGGGTTCCGTACCTGTCCCTCGGAGGTTCTGGACGGCTACCCAGAAGCCCTTGGTCCTGGGCAGGAGGTGGTGTTTGAGTTTAGGCAGGCCTTTCTTCTCTGCCACCTCCATACTGATCTGATGCTTCTCCTCTGTGAAGCGTGTTCCCTCACAGTGTAGCAGGAACTGGCACACAGAGATTCGCTGTCGTGTCACTGCTGTGTTTTAACTGACCAACCAACCTGCATACTCAGGTTTACAAGGTGAGTATCATTATATTCTCACGTTATCCTTCCTCGACTTGTGACAATATTGATTGTGTCAATCAATACAATCTTATAAATGAACAACCATACTGCATATGCATGTTTACATAGTTGCAAAGAAAGTTTGGAATAAGGAGTTTGATAAGACCTGTTATGTCCTCTCGAACTATAAAACACCCAGTCAACTTTTGACTATTAAGTGTCATTATTGATTGTGTTCAAGGCTCACCCAGAAGTTCTTGGGGTAATCCCGTAGGTTCTGAAGACTCTGGACAAAGCTCCTCTTATCCTCCTCCCACTTCCTCTTAATGAACACCATTTCCAGGAAGTACCACATCCAGCCAATCACAGGCAGGTACGACAACTCTTTCTTGGCTAAACATTTGGAGGCCTGGAAAGGGAAAGATTATTCAAACACATTAACACAGAGGGCATCAAACAACTTCTGAAAATCTTAGTCTCTTCTCAGTCTTTATACAATTCCTTGCTTCCCACCTTCGACGGTATTGGAGGACAATTTCCAAGGTCCCTCCCATTGGATGTCCTTCTCCAATGCGTTTTGAGAAGGAGATAACGAGAGAGGATACGAGGAATCTAAGACCGATGAATTGAGAAAAATCCCTGTTCTCTTACCCCAAGGACCCCAAATCTGTCACAGAAGGTCCAGCCACACAGAAAGTCTATTTCAAAGTTGTGGTTAAGGACGATGATGGCGTTCTCTTTGCCATAGATTTGGTAGTCTGCTGGGTCTGTGTAGAAAGTTACTTCAGTGCCAGACCACCACTCTAGGAGAGCCACAGACTCTGGGGAACACACACAACATGACATTAACATAACACAGCACAACCTAGCCTAGCAGAGCGTAAATAATAGACCACTGTGTCAGCAGCTACAGGAACTTTATATTTCAGTTATTGCACGACGTTAGAGAGAGTATAGCCCCTGCAGCATCAGTTAAGTGAAACAATAGTGAAAGAGAGCGATATCCTACTCACGGCTGGTGAGGGAATATCCCAGTTTACAGTTGATCCGCCTCGCCAGCTGCTTGTTGATTGGCCAGAGGGGCAGAGTGCAGATCTGTAATAGGTTGATCAGGAGACCGCTGACCAAGAACCCATAGCAGATGATCAGGTGACACAAGAACTGGCCCTTCAACCACTGTACCAGACCCATCTACAGGGGAGGAAATGAGGAGTTTATTAGGCATAATAAAGATATAGTTGATGCACAGCAGGTGACATAGGAACCACTGCACCAGCCCCATCTTTCCATTGGAAGCTAGACGTTGGTATGAAAACAGAAATCTGACCACACCTTCTCTGCGCTGATTGGAAAATGACTTGAGGTGAAAATCAGCTCATCATTCAGCTGGCCAGTTCTTTCAGATCAGAGGACAGATCTTTGAGACAGTGCCAGACATTTTAGTCATTCAGCAGATGCTCTTATCCAGAGCGATTTACAGGACCAATTAGGATTAAGCACAGACAGATTTTTCACCTAGTTGGCTCTAGGATTTAAACCAGTGACCTTTTGGTTATTGGCCCAACACTCTTAACCACTGCCACAGACCGATCCAATCTCGTACAAACATCCAATATCCTGAACCACATACAATAGACAAGTCTGAAAGACAGATACGCAACAATGAGAGAACTTGTAGTTATCAGTACAGGTCTTACTCAAACAGCCAGGATCACCTGAAGCATGCACAGAACAATGTTAACCTGCAGGAGCTGGCCTACTATGCTCTGCCTGCATGCATTTACATAGTGTGCGCATGCTTCTGGAAACAGAAATATGAACACACTACCAGTGTTTAAAGTCTGATTAGTAATACTTTCCTGTGGATATTTTGTCTCCAATTCCCAAAGGGTATGAGGACCAACCACCCAGAAAACCAGTTGAGCAGGTTCCCCAACCAAATTTGGCCTGCGGGTGGTTTTATTTGGGCCCCCAAGTTTTTTGAGCAAAAAAATAAATAAACGTCATTTTGTGTGTGGGATTGTCATTGTTGGACCTAAGACAAAAAAAACCCCACCAGAAAATCAGCTCTAAGTCATTTTAGTTAAGAAATCTGTTCAAGTATTCCCACGCATAGAGAGATTTGACGTGATCATATGCAAATGTAAGCAAGCTTTGAAATTATATTTTAGTCAAACATATCCGTTTGGGTTTCTCGCGGTCAATATGCAGTCTACAAATGATTTGTAATTATGTTCCGGTCCCACAACCATCCTCTCAAGAAAAAAAGATAGATATATTTATATATAGATAGATATCTAAAAAAAAAAAAATCAACCCACGGCTAAATCTAGTTGATGATCCCTGTGGTGGAGTAAGTTCAAATATTATTTTATTCAACATTCTGTCTTGGAGAGGTCCTGAAATGGACATTTCCAAATAGTTGAACTGCAATATATATTAGACGTGAATTGTGAAAGCTAATAAAAAATAAAAAAAACAATCGGGCAAAGTTCACCCCACCCTTGCTCCAGAACAGTGGGAACTACCCTTATGACTCATCTCTCGCTCTCCTGACCGAGGCTGACAAAAGTGAAGCGCTCTCTGCACTCCAAAGAGCTGGTGTTCAAGAAGAAATTCAGCCACTCTTCAATTACACTTTTTCTTCTCTCGCTCTCCTGCCGTCCCGGCTGTATAGAAGTCATTGAGGTTAACTAAGTAAAGACTAAAAGGATCGTGTAGGCCTCCCACGACGATCCATAACGGTTGACAACATACTCATACTAGAATCAGGACAGAAACAGTCTTGGTTCCAAAAGTCTTGTTTGATAGGAACTTCTTGTTCATGTAGAATGATCACAAGCACTCACTGTGTCAAACTTGTTCACTGGATAAGAACTGTGAACAGGAACCTTCCTATAGAAACGGTAACAATTCCCCGTATAATATGTGGTAGCATTGGAAATAGTTGATAGTCCGCAGAACTCACTCGGTTTCACCTCCTAGCTGCTCAACAAGGCACGTCTAGGCAGACTGTTTTTGCACGTACACATGGTCATGAGATAGCAGTCTGACTATACAGAGTTGTGTACATATTACCTCAACTGGTGCCCCCACAGACTCTATACATTGACTGTGCTCTAACTTTGTTACTGTTTTTTATTGCTTAACACATTTTTTCTAAAAACTGCATTGTGGGTTAAGGGCTTGTAATTAAGCATTTCACTGTAAAGTTGTACTCAGCATGTGAAAAATAACATTTTATTTGATGGCACACCCCGCTAGGTTACACTCTGGGAACTACTACAGTATATACCAATAGCAGACTGGCACCACAATACAATGTACTATGGAGGAATTGACCTCAGGGGAGTGGTTGTGTACAGTAGCATATATCAACCCTCCAGTGGCAACCTGTCATTCAGGGCGGAGCCCCACATTTTTACCATTCACATGCATAGAAAATGTTGTTTTTTGTTGGGGGCTTGCCTGTTTTGCATGTTATTTTGGCATTAATACGTGTCACATCAGTTTGCAAATAATGTAAAAAATATATTGAGTTAATAAAGCCACAGACAAACATGGTCCCTTTTGTTTTCTTGAGTAAGGCAGCTTCAAAATGCAGGCGTTACAGCCCAGCTCAGTGCTCTCTATGATGGTGGGGCAAGCTGGCAGAAAATACAGAGCGTTGCGCCGTGTTTGGCTCAGTGTTCTGTCACTCATGGGGACACTGTCACCACCAAGTCGAAGGGTAGAGCTAGAAAGGTCAAGCCCCTTGGGTGCTGCCATAGAGTTACATTAGAAGTTCCTATCCAAGAACGCTCAAGGTAATTAGAAATATATATTTTTTACCTTTATTTAACAAGGCCAGTCAGTTAAGAACAAATTCTTATTTTTAATGACGGCCTAGGAACAGTGGGTTAACTGCCTTGTTCAGGGACAGGAACGACAGATTTTTACCTTGTCAGCTCGGGGATTCGATCTTGCAACCTTTTGGTTACTAGTCCAATACTAACCACTAGGTCAACAGTAGCTTTGATTGGACTGATGTCAATATCATACTTTCAAAATCTTCGCTAGCAGTCATCATCATGAATCAAGTCAATATTTGATTTATTTCACCTTTATTTAACCAGGGAAGCTATGAGACCAAGTTCTAATTTACAACTGCGACCTGGCCAAGATAAAGCAAAGCAACAAACAGAGTTACACATGGAATAAACAAGCATACAATACAAAAAGTCTATATACAGTATGTGCAAATGAGGTAGGATAAGGGAGGCAAGGCAATAAATAGGCCATGGTGGTGAAATAGTTACAATATAGCAATTAAACACTGGAGTGATCGATGTGCAGAAGATGAGTGTGCAAGTAGAGATACTGGGGTGCAAAGGAGCAAAATAAATAACAGTATAGGGATGAGGTAGTTGGATGGGCTATTTACAAATGGGTATTGTGGGATTCTGTATTTTACAATATAGCCATTACCATAATTAATATATATTAATTATGGTAATGGCTATATTGTAAAATATATATTGTAAAATAAAATATAGATATAATATATATATATATATGATTAAATTATTATCTGATGTTGGCTGTGTGAAGTATCTGCATTTGTGCACTTGAGCATCATCATGAGATTAAACAACTGCTTGCTACATCTACTTGCCTGTTTGTGTGTGTGTGACAAGAACTGAGTAACATGGTGTGACATGCATGTTGCAAAACTGTAGATAACAGCCCAGCAGATGCTTTGTCCTTGTGTTTGTATGTAACCATATTGAGCACATGGTGTGACTTCTTACAAAGTTGTGGTTAAGCAGGCATAGGGAGGGGTGGTCATCATGAGGTTTAACTGAGATGGAAAAATACTGAACAACACAATAGCAGGAACTGAGCAACTGTTCTAACTAGGCTGCGAAACCAGAACAGTAAGAATCTATACATCGACGGAGGGAGAACTCCAAGAAGCACCAAGAGGCGGGGACCCGCCTGAGCGCCTGCGACAGGCTGAGCAAGTTTAAACCACGTTCAGCCTCTACTGAGATAGGCCAACAGACGGGTTGGAACTATGTCCATCACAGTATAAGAACACTGTTTACGTACATCCTGTCAGTAACCTGTTCTGCCCTGCATGGTATTACAGTGAGCCCGTATATACAAAAGTTGCATTTGCCATTTATTACTTAGCTAATAAAAGTACATAGTATACAATCAGTGACTCATTGTTATATTTATCCTGATACCAGATTTGAAATTTACAAAACTCTAACACTATGTACAAGTGCAGTGATCTGTGAGCTGCTCTGACAGCAGATGCTTAAAGCTAGTGAGGTAGATATGAGTCTCCAGCTTCATTGATTTTTGCAGTTTGTTCCAGTCAATGGCAGCAGAGAACTGGAAGGAAAGGCGGCCGAATGAGGAATTGGCTTTGGGGGTGACCAGTGAAATATACCTGCTGGAGCGTGTGCTATGGGTGGGTGCTGCTATGGTGACCAGTGAGCTGAGATAAGCCGGGGCTTTACCTAGCAAAGACTTGTAGATGACCTGGAGCCAGTGGGTTTGGCGACGAATATGAAGCGAGGGCCAGCCAACGAAAGCATTCAGGTCGCAGTGGTGGGTAGTATATGGGGCTTTGGTGACAAAATGGATGACACTGTGATAGCAAATTGGACGCAGTCTGAGTAGAGTGTTGGAGGCGATTTTGTAAATGACGTCGCCAAAGTCAAGGATCTTTTTTTAAATTTTTAACCTTTA
The DNA here is from genome assembly GCF_036934945.1 of Oncorhynchus masou masou. Taxonomy (NCBI): domain Eukaryota; kingdom Metazoa; phylum Chordata; class Actinopteri; order Salmoniformes; family Salmonidae; genus Oncorhynchus; species Oncorhynchus masou. The sequence goes on from NC_088235.1 coordinate 14,745,994, forward strand.
TTTAACCAGGCAAGTCAGTTAAGAACAAATTCTTATTTTCAATGACGGCCTGGGAACAGTGGGTTAACTGCCTGTTCAGGGACAGAACGACAGATTTGTACCTTGTCAGCTCGGGGGTTTGAACTTGCAACCTTCCGGTTACAAGTCCAACACTCTAACCACTAGGCTACCCTGCCTAGGATAGTCAGTTTTACGAGGGTATCATTGCCAGCAAGAGTGAAGGATGCTTTGTTGCAAAATAGGAAGCCGATTCTAGATTTAATTTTGGATTGGAGATGCTTAATGCGAGTCTGGAAGGAGAGTTTACAGTCTAACCAGACACCTAGGTATTTGTAGTTGTCCACATATTCTAAGTCAGAATTGTCCAAAGTAGTGATGCAGGACAGCTGGGCAGGTGCGGGCAGCAATCGTTTGAAGAGCATGCATTTAGTTTTACTTGTATTTAAGAGCAGTTGGAGGCCACGGAAGGAGGCCACTAAAGGAGAGTTGTATGGCATTGAAGATCGTCTGGAGTTTAGTTAACACAGTGTCTAAAGGGCCTGAAGTATACAGAATGTTGTCGCCTGCGTAGAGGTGGATCAGAGAATCACCAGCAGCAAGAGCGACATCATTAAGGTCTATAGAGAAAAGAGTTGGCCAGAGAATTGAACCCTGTAGCATCCCCATAGAGACTGCCAGAGGTCCGGACAACAGGCCCTCCGTATTGTCTCTTATCGATGGTGGTTATGATATAGTTTTGGACCTTGAGCGTGGCTGAAGTGCACCCACGACTAGCTCAGAAACCAGATTGCATATCAGAGAAGGTACGGTGGGATTCGAAATGGTCGGTGATCCGTTTGTTAACTTGGCTATCAAAGACCTTGGAAAGGCAGGGTAGGATAGATATAGGTCTGTAGCAGTTTGGGGTCTAGAGTGTCTCCCCCTTTGAAGAGGGGGATGACCGCAGCTTTCCAATCTTTGGGGATCTCAGA
>NC_088235.1:14747464-14757562 GCF_036934945.1 Oncorhynchus masou masou
AACCATGAAAAGGTAGGTTCTCTCTCCCTCAGTTATACACAACAACAAGAGCAACAACTCCCGAGTGGCGCAGTGGTCTACAGCACTACATCTCAGTGCTAGAGGCGTCACTACAGACCCTGGTTTGATTCCAGGCTGTATCACAACCGGCCGTGATTGGGAGTCCCATAGGGCGGTGCACAATTGGCCCAGCGTCATCCAGGTTAGGGTTTGGCCGGTGTAGGCCTTTATTGTAAATAATTTGTTCTTAACAGACTTACCTAGTTAAATAAAGGTTACATTTAACAAAATCTCAAATGCTAGCCAGAGCAAGATGAGCTAAAATCTAAGGAAGGAACATTAGATAAACTCTCAAACTTTTTCAGCTAGTTGGCCGTCAAAATTGCATTGATAAACAATGGGGAATTGTAGCCTCCTTGTCCTTCTGCAGCTTGCCTGCCAATGCATGCTTGTTCCAACCAAGCACCCAAGCTAACTGGCTAAAGTTTGCTAGCTTGCTACTTCCAGACAAATGAGAGAACAACTCCAATTCTTCTCGCCCTAGCAGAGCTGGTTAGTAGAGTGAATTTGCAAAGGCAAGAGATATGCTAGCTAACCAAATGACACCTGCATCTCTAGCTGTGTATATTCACTGAAAAACAATGAGGGAGAAAGTCAGTTCCCCACCCACTCCTCCAATGTCATGACATCCTCCTAGTAGCTAGCTAGCTAACGTTAGGCTCAGTCTTTTCAGGTTGCTACGTAAATAGATACGCTAGCCTATAAGCCACGTTATGACTGACTTGTGATCATTGCCCTTCCTAGTTTGATTGTATTGACATTCCCAGCCTTAGTTACATTTGTCCGTTTTTGTCCAGAACATTGAGTCATTGAAATTGAAACAGTGCATCCCGAATGGAGGCAGTAAACAATGTACCAGGCCAGCTGGGATTTACAACCTGATGCATTTATTGGTAGTCCACAAAAAATTGGTATCGGTGAATTATATTAATCATGCATTGAACTGCATCCATCTATTCTACCAACAATGCCTTCGTGTACGTCATGTAACGCAGAGTCAAATATAACCTATTTTAAAGTTGGTTTTGTAGCATAAACTGGGAATTTGGTATTTTTGACTGATATGATGATTGCAGATATGAAACCTACAGCCAAAGTAGTTAAATGCTATCAGTTGCACTTTTAACTTTAGGTCACTGGTTACTTTGTGTGTTAAACATGAAATATGTTTTGCAATGGGAAGTAGTTGTACATTTAGATTGGGAAATGCTTAATGGTTGTGTTTTGTATTCTTATGATTGGGACCTACTGGCTCATTATGTCTGAGTTTATGGACTACCTATCCATGAACATCATGCTGTGTGTGACTGCTGTCTTTCCATCATCCCTATGCAGTGGTGCTGGAGAAGTGGGTATACTTTAATTTTGCCAAAAGGTTCTCAAATGGCCCGTCCAGCAAAGGAAAGGCACCCTGTGTGAAAAATCACATGGTTTCCTATTTTTTTTCTTCTGAGTTCTTCTATACATTTTTCTGATTTCACAAAAAAAATGTGATGGTATAAGACCACAACAATGCTTAAACCACATCAATCTGACTGGGTGGGCCTGACAGGGCCTGGCTCCCCAGTGGGTGGGCCTCAGTCCACCCATGTCTACGCCCCTAATGCAAACAGTGCATACCCATTGCTGCATTTACTGTTCGATATCATACATTTAAATGCCTACCGGCTACCGATGCCAATATTCTGTGAGCTGCTCCATGCCAAAACCAGTGGACAGCTGCATACTCTTGCTGTTTGCAGATGATTTTCTGCTGAAACCAGGCTGTGTGCATATAGTAGTGGAGGGTATATACACGCCACTGGCCCGCGTATACCCTCCACCACGCCACTGGCCCGCGTATACCCTCCACTACGCCACTGGCCCGCGTATACCCTCCACTACGCCACTGGCCCGCGTATACCCTCCACTACGCCACTGGCCCGCGTATACCCTCCACAACGCCACTGGCCCGCGTATACCCTCCACTACGCCACTGGCCCGCGTATACCCTCCACTACGCCACTGGCCCGCGTATACTCCTCCACTACGCCACTGGCCCGCGTATACCCTCCACTCACGCCACTGGCCCGCGTATACCCTCCACCACGCCACTGGCCCGCGTATACCCTCCACTACGCCACTGGCCCGCGTATACCCTCCACTCCACCACTGGCCCGCGTATACCCTCCACCACGCCACTGACCTGCGTATACCCTCCAATACACCACTGGCCCGCGTATACCCTCCACACCACCACTGACCTGCGTATAAACCTCCAATACACCACTGGCTCGCGTATACCCTCCACTCCACCACTGGCTCGCGTATACCCTCCACTCCACCACTGGCCCGCGTATACCCTCCACACCACCACTGGCCCGCGTATACCCTCCACTCCACCACTGACCTGCGTATACCCTCCAATACGCCACTGGCCCGCGTATACCCTCCACTCCACCACTGGCCTGCGTATACCCTCCAATACGCCACTGGCCCGCGTATACCCTCCACTACACCACTGGCCCGCGTATACCCTCCAATACGCCACTGGCCCGCGTATACCCTCCACAACGCCACTGGCCCGCGTATACCCTCCACTCCACCACTGGCCTGCGTATACCCTCCAATACGCCACTGGCCCGCGTATACCCTCCACTCCACCACTGACCTGCGTATACCCTCCACTCCACCACTGGCCCGCGTATACCCTCCACTACACCACTGACCTGCGTATACCCTCCACTCCACCACTGGCCCGCGTATACCCTCCAATACGCCACTGGCCCGCGTATACCCTCCACTCCACCACTGGCCCGCATATACCCTCCAATACGCCACTGGCCCCGCGTATACCCTCCACTCCACCACTGGCCGCGTATACCCTCCAATACGCCACTGACCCGCGTATACCCTCCACTCCACCACTGGCCCGCGTATACCCTCCAATACGCCACTGGCCCCGCGTATACCCTCCACTCCACCACTGACCCGCGCATACCCCACTCCACCACTGACCCGTATACCCTCCACTACACCACTGACCCGCGTATACCCTCCACTACACCACTGACCTGCGTATACCCTCCACTACACCACTGACCTGCGTATACCCTCCACTACACCACTGACCTGCGTATACCCTCCACTACACCACTGACCCGCGTATACCCTCCACTACACCACTGACCCGCGCTATACCCTCCACTCCACCACTGACCCGCGTATACCCTCCACACCACCACTGACCCGCGTATACCCTCCTCCACCACTGACCCGCGTATACCCTCCACTCCACCACTGACCCGCGTATACCCTCCACTACACCACTGACCCGCGTATACCCTCCACTACACCACTGACCTGCGTATACCCTCCACTACACCACTGACCTGCGTATACCCTCCACTCCACCACTGACCCGCGTATACCCTCCACTCCACCACTGACCCGCGTATACCCTCCACTCCACCACTGACCCGCGTATACCCTCCACTACACCACTGACCTGCGATACCCTCCACTACACCACTGACCCGCGCATACCCTCCACTACACCACTGACCCGCGCATACCCTCCACTCCACCCACTGACCCGCGTATACCCTCCACTACACCACTGACCTGCGTATACCCTCCACTCCGCCACTGACCTGCGATACCCTCCACTCCGCCACTGGCCCGCGTATACCCTCCACTCCGCCACTGGCCTGCGTATACCCTCCACTACACCTCTGGCCCGCGTATACCCTCCACTCCGCCACTGGCCCGCATACCACTCCACTCCGCCACTGGCCTGCGCATACCCTCCACTCCACCACTGACCCTTTGTGTTTTACAAAAAGTGCACTAGTATTACTGTTGCTGTTCCTTTCAGAATCCCCCAACATGTTACACACTATAGGTCTGCTACTGCACAAACATGTTCTATAATAGTTATAAAGGCTGTTAACATACTGTATTCATGTCTTAAGAATATGTGGCCTGGCGAAGCAGTTATGTGCTGACTGAATGGAAGCTGATAATTATTAGTTTTTTACTGCGCTGGTCTCCGGAAAAAATGAGTCCTCACTGTCGAGACAGAGTACAAATGTATCTGACACCAAGACAAGACCGAGACACTATGTGTCTGGAGACTGGACTGCTACAACACTGCTTATCATAAACCCACCCTCATCAACCCAACCGTTATAATATTCTGCATTATTATCTAACCTCAAAGGCAAAGTTGTATCCCTGTATCATGGCTTCTCTGTAGTACTGCTGTAGTGTGGCCGACTCAGACTCCTCCACCTCCACCTCAAACTCTGACGTGAACATGTACTCCACCTGTCGATGGCTGTGTTGATCTTTATACACAGCTGTAGGCTTCTGTTCTGTGGGAGAAGAGAGAAAGAAGGGAGGGATGGAAAGAAAGAGAAATAATGAGTTAGAGAGGGGAGTCAAAAACACTAACTAAAAGGAAAAATACATAATTCTATGAGGGCTGCTTCAACCAGACACACAGGAAAAGTCTAATCGAGGAGAGAAAACTAACAGATTTTGAAAACAATGTGATGTAGAATAAGACAACAGTTATGTGCATGACTGTTTTTCACAGCTCTCACTGCAGTATAAACATGACATTTGTGCAAAGTAATTTGTGAACTTACCCAATAGCAGCTCAAACTTGGGCTTAATAGTGAATATTTATTTACAACAGGGAAATGAAAAGCAGTACATGATCAAGGTAAATAAATACAGTGGATGGTACCTTGAGTTGCTCCAGGGAGCGGGGCGATGAGGGGCTGGCTGGAAGTTTGTTCCCTGTGGAGGGTGAGCAGATCATCCATGCTCTGCTGGAAGGCCTTACGCTGGGCCACCAGGTGGGCTGACTGCATCACTATCAGGAGCAGGTTCTCCACCTGATCAATATATTTAGAAAACAATCAATCCCTTTGGGCCACCAGGTGGGCCGGCTGCATCACTTTAGGCAAGTCAGTGTCAATCTCAAGTCCTTGAGGAGGAGTGTGTTGTCTCAAGTCTAACAGAGTCAGAGTCAAGTCTCAATTCCTTGAGGACGAGTCATAGTACAGCCAAGTCTAACAGCTGAGTTTGAGTCAAGTAATCAGTCTCTTTTCTATCATCTGTCAGTACAATGTTAGTGCAAAGCAGCTACATATGTTATACATAGGTTCCCATTGCAATCAGGCTTAATAATCTACTTCAGAATGGGATCACACACCTTGCCATGGCACACTGCAAATTGGTTAATAAACCCTGTTCCCAGAATTCCCACCAACCGACCTTTCATGGCCCGTAGCGTGTCCACAGTCTCCATCTGAGGCACCAGTTTGACCAGCTCTCCCCGTCCCACTGCCACTGCACCGGCAGCCTGGCCTGCCTCGCCAGGCGAGTCCCCTGCTCCGTGCTTGCTCATCAGCAGGTAGGCCTCGTCCTCTGCCATCATCTCATCAGGCTCTTTACTGCAGTCCTTACCAGCTGCAGCGTTAAGAAGTTGCAGGATGAGAGCCCGCTGGTTCATCAGGGAACAGGGGACAAACACCTCCAGCTCCTCCAGCCCTGGGATCTGGACCTGCAGACAATCAGGCAGACAAGTTAGCATTTTCATCCTTCAGAAAGGGAAGGGACATTCAGGAAGTACATCGAAATGTCAGTTCTGGAATGGAAACTTCATGAAATGGATTGACCAGGCCCGCTGTAGAACACAGAGTGAATAGCACGGAGGGTGAAAAGGAGGCACCTTGACATAGTTTCTTTCCATGAGGGCCTCCAGGAGGCATGGTACCCCACTGGTAATGCTGAAGTCTGCAGCAATCTCCAGGTCCTGTAGTGGAGAGAGGGAGTCAGAGCACTCAAAATACACAATTATTTTATGTTCATACTTCCTAGATTTAACCTGGGAAGTCACATTGAGATACCCAATCCTTTTTTCTTTCTCTTTTTTACAAGTGAGCCATAACCAAAAACACAGCATACATACACAATACATCTGTGCATTTGCCAAGTAAAAATAATAAGTCTCTCTCACCTTACGGAGCATTTTGGCAAAGCCCCAGAGCTTTGGACGCCCCTCTCTAGCCTCATGGAACAGTTCCTTGAGTGACCGGCTCGTCTCAATTACCGACCGCCTAGTAGGACAACAAACCAGCTCAACATTAGCCTCTTAGAAAGTCAAGTTCACTTTATTATCCTAACAGTGTGAATTCACTTGGTCATATCTAATAGTGATGGGGGGTAATCCATTGTTACATATCGCAATATCATAGCGATGCTTGGACTCCAAGTATCAATTTGTAAAAAAAAAAAAAAAAAAAATGTACAATATATTCACACACATTCATATTGGCTGGGCCTGGTTGCAAAGTGGCAGGACCTATGCCCAATAAGGCCCATCCATGGCTGCACCCCTGCCCAGTCACGTGAAATCCATAGAGTAGGGCCTGATTCAATTTATTTAAACTGACTCATTTCCTCATATGAACTATAACCCAGTTAAATCGTTGAAATTGTTGCATTTATATTTTTGTTCAGTACATATTTAAGTGATAATGCCCGAGAAGCCGGTGTTTGAAGGATTTAATAGCACATGTGCTAGGCTCGAGACAAAGTCGAGGAAAACCGTGCCAATATATCCTCCAAACACTGTCTTCGAGGGCATTATCTCTTTTATAAAACGGGTTACCAACATATTTAAATAATGATTGACATATTTTCATTAAAAACTTTATTTTGCTGACTTTATTCATACTATTTCATCCTTCCACAAGATATAGCCCTGACACAAATCTAGGGTTGCTTCCCAAGCCGGCTGGTCGTTTTGTTCTATAGCACATATGTCAGAGTCAAGGCCCGTGCGGCCACATCCGCCCGCGAGAAGGTTTTTTTACGGCCCCTGGGATGATCTTGATTTATTATTGAACCGGCCCGCAGACCGCAGCAAGCCGGCAGCCCGCAGATCTTTTACACGCACCAATACTACATTTCCCACAATGCAACGGTGACGCACCGGCAGCAGGCTGCTTCATTTCAATATTTATTGGCACAGCAGTCGTCAGCATCACAGTAAAATTAACTTTCAGATACCCATCAAAAATGGCAAAACGGAAGGTGGACACTGAGAACCGGGGTTTCAAACAAGGTGGGAGTCGGAGTATATGTTCACCGGAGGTAGCTGGAAAACCTGTGTCTTCTGTGTGGAGAAAGTGTGGCGGTACTGAAAGAGTATAATCTGAGACGACATTATGAAACGCAAACACGCGGACAAAAACAAGAATATGGACATGGAACAAAGGCTACAAAAGGCAGAGGAATTAAAACGAGGCCTCAAATCTCGACAGGCTCTGTTCAAAAAAGCCAAATCACGACATTATGAAACGAAACACGCGGACAAAAACAAGAATATGGACATGGAACAAAGGCTACAAAAGGCAGAGGAATTAAAACGAGGCCTCAAATCTCGACAGGCTCTGTTCAAAAAAGCCAAATCACAAGGCCAGGCTGCTGTCAAGGCCAGTTTTATTTTGGCAGAAGAGATCGCTAAATCAGCCCGGCCATTTACGGAGGGGGATTTCATCAAAAACTGCATGATTAAAGTTTGTGACGAAGTTTGCCCAGAAAAAAGGCAACTCTTTTAAATGTGAGTCTGAGCAGAAACACCATTGCCGAGAGAGTAGACCAGTTGTCCATCAATCTAAAAGAGCAGCTTGTGAAAAAGGGAAAAGATTTCATTGCATATTCCTTGGCTGTGGATGGAGCACCGATTTCTGACATTGCCCAGTTGTCAATTTTCATCATGAGTGGACTCCAGCCTAAGCGTGACAGAGGAGTTTTTGGTTTTTTACGTCCTATGCATGGCACAACTACGGGGCATGATTTGTATGAAGAGGTGTCAAGATGTGTAAATGAGATGGAGCTGCCTTGGGAAAAACTTCGTGGGTTTGACAACCGACGGAGCACCTCGATGTGTGGACACAGGAGCGGACTGGTGGCGGGAGATACGGGAAAGATGCAAGAGGAAAACGCGACAGGTGAGCTGACAGCTTATCATTGTATCATACCAGGAAGCGTTGTGCGGTAAAGCCTTGAAAATGGAGCATGTAATGAGCATCATCACGCGCACAGTTAACTTTATCAGAGCCAAAGGTTTGAATCACCGCCAGTTCAAGGCATTTCTGACGGAGTTAGAAACGGAGCATGGTGATTTGCCTTATCACACAGAGGTGCGATGGCTAAGCCAGGGAAAGGTGCTTCAAAGATGTTTGAGGCTTCGGAGGAGATTTGTCTGTTCTTGGACAGCAAAGGGAAAGACACAACATACTCCGAGACGAAAAGTTTCTGTGTGAAATGGCTTTTCTGTGTGACATTACGAGTCATCTGAATGCAATGAACTTGCAGCTGCAGGGTCGGGATCATGTCATCTCTGATATGTACAGTACAGTGAAGGCATTTAAAACCAAACTGACTCTGTGGGAGACGCAGATGCGGAAAGAAAATTTGAGCCACTTTCCCAGCTGCCAGACCATGAAAGAGAAGCTCTCTACCAGTGCGTTCCGAGCGCACAGTTGGCCTGATAAAATAGGTATGCTTGCCGCTGACTTTCGCCGCCGATTTGCTGACTTTGAAGCACAAAAAAGCAGGTTGGAACTGCTCGGTAACCCATTTGCTGTTGACGTGGAAAGCTCACCACCAAAACCTCCAAATGGAGTTGATTGACCTCCAATGCAATGATGCACTGAGGGCAAAATATGCGGCAGTGGGTGCTGCGGAGTTCGCCCGTTTCCTCCCCGACACAATGCCCCAGCTGCGCATCCAGGCTGCTCAAACGTTGTCTATGTTTGGCAGCACATACCTGTGTGAACAACTTTTTCTTTGATGAACCTGAACAAAACATCACACAGAAGTCGACTTACTGCTGAACACCTCCACTCAATTCTGAGGATTTCCTCAGCTCAGAGCCTTACCCCGAACATTGATGAACTTGTGGAAAAGATGGGACACCACCAAGTATCACCCTCAACCTCAAACAAGTGAACATTACTGTGCAATCACATATTTAGGTTTTTTACTCAGTTCAAGTTTAAAAGTTAAAGTTTAATATTTGTTTTCACTGCATGTTACTTCTCCTTAAACAAAGTGTTGTTTTTTGATTAATAGATTTTTGCACTTTATTTTATTGTATTTCAATCCAATTATATTTTAAAAATATTTCAGTTGAGTGGATGATAGAAAATTGCTATTGTTTTTTTCTTTGAAGTAAATTTAGCCCACTTTTGCTAAAATAGAAAATATAGGCTACTGATGGTGCCTTGAATACGGTTTCTTTCATTTAATGTTCATGTTATGGGGATTTTTATATAAAGGAAATTTGTCTTTTGTGTCTGTTGAAAATTAAAAGATTACTGACAGAGCCATAAGAAAATATTGCTTTATTTATCTGATCATATTGGAATATATTTGTTAGGTTTTCAGTAGGTTCAATTAGGTTCACTAGACTATATCGTCATTTAAAAATTTTTCAATGAACATTAGAACAGTCCGGCCCTCGGCTTGTAGCTAAATTTTTATTTGGCCTCCGTCCATTTGACTTTGACACCCCTGTTCTAGAGTTCGGTTGAACGACACAGTCGCTCAGATTCCTTTTGTTCTGTATCTATGGACGCAAGCGACCCAGTTGTTCATTCTAAATGTTCCATTGCCATACTGGCTGGCAACGTTCTTATCCTTTGCTTGCTAACTAGCCAACCATGGCTAACTTACAGTTTGGTCAAACAGTGCAGCCAGAATAACAAATGTAACTGCATTTGCATAGAAAGCTGTTTTCTAGTGACATTCATTTGGATACACATCCAAAACAATGAGCTAATGATGAGCGATTTCACCTGGCATAGAAAATGCTCTCTTGTCAAGACACTGTTGTTCAGAGGAGCTAACCAACAACACAGCGACCACAATCACTTCAAACTGGAGCTGGGAATATTGCAAACTTGCTGCACTTAGTTCGTTTCATCTGCTTTCATGGATATATATACAAAGAACTATCCTGATACGTGATATATA